>NW_019943177.1:0-166763 GCF_002910315.2 Salvelinus sp. IW2-2015 | reverse complement strand
CACTCACGCATCTTCCATCTACCAGTATCTCCCACCTCACCCTCCTCCCACATTCTCCCTCTGCTCCTATCTCACCCCTATATACCACTGCACTCACGCATCTCTGCCATCTCACGACATCTCCACCTCTCATACTGCTCCATCCTCCCCACTCTCCCTCTTCTCTCTCAGGTGGTAATAATCTACTCCATAGTGAAGGGTCTGAAGTATAACAGGCCATCGCCATACCTTCCACCAGTGGCGTGCTGCCCCCGTGCAGTCTACGGACTCAACTTCTGCAGAAGGAGGCGTAACCACTTCTCGCATGCCATGCTGTTCGCTTCAATGTCTCAGCACTCAGGACGAGGTGAGAGATGAGAGAGTGTGTAAGGGGATGGGTGGGTGTGTGTGCTCGCGTCTAACTATTAGTTAATTGCGTTGGCTGATCATGATGTGTTCTGTTTTAAACTGTAGTGCTAACGAGATACAGCCTAGGTGCGTTTGACACTGACACGATGGACATAGGTATCTAAGTGTCACTAAGACCGGATAACAATACTAAAGAAGCAGTTTGGCTCACACGACACACCCCGAACACCACGAACCACCACACGACACACACACACACACACACACACACAACACCATCACCACCAACACACACAAACCACACACACACAACACAGCCACAAAGCCACAACAGGATGCACGCCAGTACCGACATGCAAACATCCACACACACACACAACACACACAGGTAAACACTTATGGCGTCACAACACAGACAGCTCGGTTGGGGTGGCTGGGTGGTGTGTGGTGTTGGTGGTAATGTGTGTGGTGTGTGTGTGTGTGTGTGTGTGTGTGTGTGTGTGTGTGTGTGTGTGTGTGTGTGTGTGTGTGTGTGTGTGTGTGTGTGTGTGTGTGTGTGTGTGTGTGTGTTGTGTGGTGTGGGGTGTGTGTGTGTGGTGTGTGTGTGTGGTGTGGTGTGCCGGCCGCTGTGAGTCAAGCCCAGTGTGTGTCTGTGAGGCTCAGGGTGTTAATAGGTCTTTAACCCCAATCGGGGTGACAGTGGGCAACAACAGGCAGATTGGGGGGGCGTGAATAGACAACATGAATTGGGAAAGCCCTACAGATGTAGGATCTTAATTTGATCACTCTGTTGTTGCTGAGAATTTTCCTGCACGGCAGTGTATTCAAGATTTTAAAAAGGCTTCTAAAGTTTGTAATTCCCACTTTAAAGTGTCAGGTTTGATTTACCCTGACGAAAAATGTATCAACCTCTACAAAAATGTTCCATTAATTYTAATCCACATAATAATTCACATGTCCTCTTGCTGCAGGATTATTTTCCTGCCGTAGCAAACTGGCTCAATTTAAGATTCTACATCTATACCCTATATACTGTAAATCTCATTAATTATGGCAAGGGGGGAAAGGGAGTCTGTCATGAAGGTGAAGTCAATGCCATTTCAATTCAGTCAATCTGAGGTATGAGCGGGTGGCACTTACTTTCAATGACCCAATTTTCCGATTGGAATTTCAATCCACTTCGACTGAATGGACTGATTTGAAAATGGACTTAACCCTAAAATGATGAAGGGGCTGAGAGGCAGAAAAAGGATGTAGACAGGTTAGTTTTTCTACTGCAGTTTGAATAATGCAGGTGAGTCAGAGTGCTGGGGCTGTCTGTCTGTCAGTCCATATTTACTGTCATTCTGTTAGAGTTCCTCCACAACCTCATAGTTCCTTCCAGGGGCACAACTATCACTGGGGATGGGGGGGGACATGCCCCCCTACATTCTGAAATTGCATTTTTGTCCCCCCCAGTTTTATCATTGGAATGTGATACAAAACGAGGAAGCGGTGTGCTTTAGGACCATGCGGACGCCTCTGAGCGGTCGGGTAGGCTGTTTGGAGTGTTTATCCGAGAAAATATTAGTTGCGCCCCAGGTTCTCTCCATGGTCACCCACAGCAGGGTCACTCAGTTCACTCTCTCTATGGCCTTTTACAGGAATTGGCTTTGCATTTCTCGCGCTCCACAACTTCACACGTGGACGTTGAAACCGTGGCATAGAGCCAAATGAGCACATACATTGCAAGGCATAGACGGAGCCATTGACAGTGCAACGGCGCCAAGAGGCAATGTGTAACTGGAACCCAGTACAGGATACATAACATGGCAACATAGCCATTCTAACTTGTTTTATATCCACATGCTTTGCTCCTGTTGTAATGTATCAAGAGGCGTCAGGCTAAGATTATCACCTCACGCTGAACCCCAAAACTCACCCCGGTGGTGAAAGAGTTCATTTGCTTTAAAGATGATGACCTTAATTTCCCCCTTTGGACTCAGATTAACCTATTTACGCACACACCCTCATAAACACACACACACATTCAGGGCACTGTACACATTAACTAACAAACACACACACACACACACACACACACTGCGGGCACAGTCATACACACTGCAGTGTCATAATCTCCTGGGACAGAGAGAGGGGGAGAGAGAGCGATAGAGAGAGAATGACGGAGAGAGGGGGAGAGAGAGCGATAGAGAGAGAATGACGGAGAGAGAGTGATAGAGAGATAATGACAGAGAGAGGGGAGAGAGAGCGATAGAGAGAGAATGCTGGAGAGAGGGGGAGAGACGATAGAGAGAGAATGATAGAGGGGAGAGAGAGCGATAGAGAGAATGATAGAGGGGAGAAAAGAGTGATAGAGAGAGAATGACGGAGAGAGGGGAAGAGAGAGCGATAGAGAGATAATGACAGAGAGAGGGGAGAGAGAGCGATAGAGAGAGAATGATAGAGGGGGAGAAAGAGTGATAGAGAGAGAATGATGGAGAGAGGGGGAGAGAGAGCAATAGAGAGATAATGACAGAGAAAGGGAGAGAGAAGATAGAGAGAGAATGCTGGAGAGAGGGAGAGAGAGAGCGATAGAGAGAGAATGACGGAGAGAGGGGAGAGAGAGCGATAGAGAGAGAATGATAGAGGGGGAGAGAGAGCGATAGAGAGAGAATGATAGAGGGGGAGAAGAGATGATAGAGAGAGAATGACAGAGAGAGGGAGAGAGAAGCGATATAGAGAGAATGACGGAGAGAGGGAGAGAGAGTGATAGAGAGAGAATGCTGGAGAGAGAGTGATAGAGAGAGAATGACAGAGAGAGGGAAGAGAAGAGCGATATAGAGAGAATGACAGAGAGAGGGGGAGAGAGAGCGATAGAGAGAGAATGAGAGAGAGGGGGAGAGAGCGATAGAGAGATAATGACAGAGAGAGGGAGAGAGAGAGCGATAGAGAGAGAATGATAGAGGGGAGAAAGAGTGATAGAGAGAGAATGATGGAGAGAGGGAGAGAGAGCGATAGAGAGATAATGACAGAGAGAGGGGGAGAGAGAGCATAGAGAAGAGAATGATAGAGGGGAGAGGAGAGCAATAGAGAGAGAATATAGAGGGGAGAGAGAGCAGATAGAGAGACAATGAAGAGGGGGAGAAAGAGATAGAGAGGAGTAATGACAGAGAGAGGGGAGAAAGAGCGATAGAGAGAGAATGACGGAGAGAGGGGGAGAGAGAGCGATAGAGAGATAATGACAGAAGAGGGGAGGAAAAAGAGTAATAAGAGAGAATGAAGAGGGAAGAAAGAGTGATAGAGATAATGGACAAGAGAGGCGAGAGAGAGCAATAAGAGAGACATAGACGAGAGAGGGGGAGAAAGCGATAGAGAGAGAATGACGGAGAGGAGGGGATGAGAATGAGCGATAGAGAAGATAATGACGGAGAGAGGGAGAAAGAGTGATAAGAGAGAGAATGATAGAGGGCGAGAAAGACAGTGATAGAGAGATAATACAGAGAGAGGAGAGAGATGAGAGCGATAGAGAGAGAATGATAGAGGGGAGAGAGATGACAGAGCGAGAGAGTAGTGATAGAGAGAGAATGATAGAGGGGAGAAGAGTGATAGAAGAGAGAATGATAGAGGGGAGAGAGATGATTAGAGAGAGAGAGAATGACAGAGAGAGAGAGAGAGAAAGAGAGCGAGGGAGGAGAGAGATGGAGAGACAGCTATACAGAGAAGAGTGATAGAGAAATAATGACAGAGAGGGAGAGAGAGCGATAGAAGAGGAATGATAGAGGGGAGAAGAGAAGAAAAAGAGCAAGAGAGAGATGGAGATGGAGAGACACAGCTATACAGAGAGAGTGAGAGAGAGAGAGAGAGAGAGAGAGATATATGAATATAAGAATGAGCAGTGGAGTCCTCCTCCCCCGTCCTCACAGTAACTGTGTGTTCTCTGCTCTCCTCCTCTCTGTTAATTAAATGAGTCATTGAGGAGTTGTCCCGTGGCCCAGTCTTCAAGTGCTCCGCTTTCTCTTTGCGGAATACACACACAAACACAAACACACTGTCACGGCCGTCAAAAGAAGTGACCAAAGTGCAGCGTGGTGGAGCGTACATATTCCTTTTATTTTAGAAAAATGACGCCAACAAAACAACAAAACGAAGAAAAACAACCTCGTGAAGCTAACAGGGCTAAGGCCACTAACAGAAGATAACACCCACACTGAAAGGAGTGAAAAAGGGCTACCTAAGTATGATTCCCAATCAGAGACAACGATGAACAGCTGTCCCTGATTGAGAACCATACCTGGCACAAAAAACAAGAAAAATAAAGAAAACATAGAATGCCCACCCCACATCACACCCTGACCAACCAACTAGAGAAATAAAACGGCTCTCTAAGTCAGGGGGCGTGACACACGCAGACTGGAACAAAGAGGGTCCAGTGACAGAAGATACACCACCACCCCTCTGCTCTCTGCTCTGTCTCCGAGTTCACAGACCCCCCCCCCCCCCCACACACACACAACACACACACAGACAACGTAAGCCTATGGTGTGTATGTGTGTGTGTGGTGTGTTGTGTTGTGTGTGTGTGTGTGTCTCTCTCTCTCTCTGTGGTGCTTCAGCAGACGCCATAATGTCAAGGGTTAGACACCCTCTCTTCTGCAGTTCTTGGAGAGACTTATACAAACCAACACACACACACACACTGAACACTCATGCGCAGCAAACAGGGTTAGGCCTTATTGGATACACCTATTCAATCCTCTCGGGTCTAAACAAGTGCCTATGGAGTAGGCCATGGTGTCGGGATTAGGCGTCGGTGTAGTGGCTATGGTGTACGGGTTGATTTGGGATTAGGCCTGAGCCTCACAGCACCTCAGGCCCCTTACCACTCCTCACAGCACCTCACGTCTGCCCCCTGGTGTTCCGGAGGCCTGGTGCAGACGGGCCTCACTGATCTCAATGGCCTGCGTGTGTCTACTGTATGTATGTCTATGGAGCCACCTGGCCAGTCTCTCAGTGACCAGGCTTCTGGAAGACGGAGGGCCTCGTTAAAGGTGAACTACCCGGCACACGCTCTCCTGCTGCTGCATAGAGGTGTGGATTACTAGAGATGACACTGGAGACGAGAGGGGTAGGAGGGGGATGGGTGTGGGCGAGGCAGGAGAGATACCTGGACAGGTGAGCGAGACAGAGGAGGAGGAGAGAGATGGAGGAAGAGGAGGGCTCAGGGCGAGCTATGGTGAGCAGAGAGTGGGTCTGTCAGTGCCTCTGTGTCTGCCACAGCCGATTCGTCCTCTTCAATATGTCCTGTAGGTACTGCTGCTGGCTGTCTCTCACACTCTTACTGGATTGTGTGTATGTATGTCTGTGTTATAATCGTGACATAGAATGTGTGTAAATGTGTTAAGATTGTGGCATGGTGTGTGTGTGAGAGAGAAAGAGAGCGAGAGGTGTTTTCAGGTGACTGAGCGTTATATTAGTAGTTTGTGATATATTAGTAGTTTGTGGACATTKATTTCATTTTGATTGGGTTTGAGGTGCGTTTTGTGCGGCACAAGATCTGTTTGGTGCTGTGAACTTACTAGTAGTGTTGGTGTGTGTGTTGTGTGTGTTGTGCTGTGTTGTGTGTGTGTGTGTGTATGTGTGTGTGTGTGTGTGTGTGTGTGTGTGTGTGTGTGTGTGTGTTGTGTTATGTGGGTGCTGAATGATATTAGATAGCTGTTGGGTTGTTGTGGACACTGGGATTATGTGTGTTGT
This sequence comes from Salvelinus sp. IW2-2015, assembly GCF_002910315.2. Taxonomy (NCBI): domain Eukaryota; kingdom Metazoa; phylum Chordata; class Actinopteri; order Salmoniformes; family Salmonidae; genus Salvelinus; species Salvelinus sp. IW2-2015. The sequence goes on along the minus strand of NW_019943177.1, from coordinate 160,682 downwards.
GTTGTGAATATTGTTGGTATGTTATGGTGTGTTCCCTGTAGTGGATTTTCAGTATGTGGATGGTTGTGTTAGGATGTAAACTGTTGAGTACTTGCTTTTTGTTGTCAAAGTGTGTGTTGTGTGGTGCGTGCGTGCGTGCGTGTATGTGTATAACTAATTTAATAACTAATTAAAAGAGATGAGGTAGCAGTATGGAGCGGTATGGAGAGTGACTGTCCGGAGATCGTGAGCGATTGTGTGAGATCGTGAGTCCGGTTGCTTTGTTGTTGTGTGTTATTTTGAACACCGGCTGTAACTCGACCAACCACAGCCATCAACATCCTCTCTAACCAATCACCGGTTGCTATGGAGACACTTCCGGCAGTAGTGAACGACATATGAGATCGTAGGTCATAAGTAATGTGTCAAACTCCAAGCCTTGAGGAATACCTTTGGTTCAGGGCCCCCACATTGCCAGTCAAACTGGTACCACTGTGAGGCCCTCTCTGTTTTTGTAAAGTCACACAGGCAAAGGTTTGGCTATGTAACTAGTCTCTCTAGACGTACAGGCTGCCTCCCACAATGTTTCAATGTTTCCGGCTCAACACGTCTGTATGAACCAAAACGTCAGTTTGCATAGAGGAACTACGTCACCGCTGTATCGTAGTAGCTAGCAAGATGGAGATCACCGAGGTTATTTTTAATGAGTGCATTTTGCAAATGGATACCCAGCAAACCAAAAGTGGTCATGTGAACGTTCCCAGAAACATTTGTTTAGGTCGCGTCGAATGTCCTCATAAGACTGTCCGGTCATGCAGAGATTATAGAACGTTTGTATAAAACATTCTCCTGATGTTGCAAGAATGTTCCTAGAACACATTTCATTTGTTCTGTGAAGGTTCCCCGGAATGTTTCATTAGGTTATGGAAACAGTCTGGTGGAACATTGTGGGGACATCACAAAATATATTTTTCCAAAACACATAACATGTCCAGTTGTGCAGGAGATTCTGCAATGTTTCTTTTAGGGTGCAAAAAAAACATTCACCTGATGTACAAGAACGTTCCAGAACACGTTTTGTCTGTTCTTTAAAGGTTCCCAGAATGTTTCATTTGGTTGTGGTAACAGTATAATCATTAACATAACTGGACAATTTTTGTGTGATGAGAACATTTGCCGCAACCTAAGGAATGTTATGGGAACTTTCGCAGAACCAATTTTGGTTTGGCGGGAAAACATGACTGGTACATTGTGTTATTACCTTACCTGGAAACCTAATGACAACGTTTGGGGAATGTTCTGTGGTGGTTGTTACAGATGTGGTGCACAACATTTTAGTGAATGTTGGAGAACATTCCAAGGATATGTCGTAATATATTATTATAAAAACACTAACTAGAACTTCATGGAATCTTATCTAATTAGCAAGATGGAGATCACCGAGGTTATTTTTAATGAGTGCATTTTGCAAATGGATACCCAGCAAACCAAAAGTGGTCATGTGAACGTTCCCAGAACATTTGTTTAATGTTCTGGGAATGTCCAAGTCTGCTGGGTAGTTTGTATCAACTACCTTCATAAACGCAAGATTTTTGTTATTTTATATTATCGAAGGTAAGAAGAAAGTCACTGCTGTTGCCTAGGGTCATATTTACGAGACTACTATGTAACAGGAGTATGTGTTTGTGATGTAAGAGAGAGTGAGTGACAGCTGTGATGCAGGTGGGAGTGGTCTACGCCTCTCACCTTTCAGGGAGATAACACACACTGGGATTCTCCCTCTCTCTCCCTCTCTCTCTCCCTCTCTCTCTCTCTGTGTCAATCTCAATTCTAAATTCAAGGGGCTTTATTGGCATGGGAAACGTGTGTTAACATTGCCAAAGCAAGTGAGGTAGATAATATACAAAAGTGAAATAAACAATACAAATTAACAGTAAACATTACACATACAGAAGTTTCAAAACAAAAAAGACATTACAAAAGTCATATTATATATATACAGTGTTGTAACAATGTACAAATGGTTAAAGCACACAAGTTAAAATAAAAGCATAAATATGGGTTGTATTACAATGGTGTTTGTTCTTCACTGGTTGCCCTTTTCTTGTGGCAACAGGTCACAAATCTTGCTGCTGTGATGGCACACTGTGGAATTTCACCAGTAGATATGGGAGTTTATCAAAATTGGATTTGTTTTCAAATTCTTTGTGGATCTGTGTAATCTGAGGGAAATATGTCTCTCTAATATGGTCATACATTGGGCAGGAGGTTAGGAAGTGCAGCTCAGTTTCCACCTCATTTTGTGTGGCAGTGAGCACATAGCCTGTCTTCTCTGAGAGACCATGTCTGCTACCGCGGCCTTTCTCAATAGCAAGGCTATGCTCACTGAGTCTGTACATAGTCAAAGCTTTCCTTAAGTTTGGGCAGTCACAGTGGTCAGGTATTCTGCCACTTGTGTACTCTCTGTTTAGGGCCAAATAGCATTCTAGTTTGCTCTTTTTTGTTTATTCTTTCCAATGTGTCAAGTAATTATCTTTTTGTTTTCTCATGATTTGGTTGGGTCTAATTGTGCTGTTGTCCTGGGGCTCGTGTGGGTGTGTTTGTGTTTGTGAACAGAGCCCAGGACCAGCTTGCTTAGGGGACTCTTCTCCAGTTTCATCTCTCTGTAGGTGATGGCTTTTGTTATGGAAGGTTTGGGAATCGCTTCCTTTTAGGTGGTTGTAGAATTTAACGGCTCTTTTCTGGATTTTGATAATTAGTGGGTATCGGCCTAATTCTGCTCTGCATGCATTATTTGGTGTTCTACGTTGTACACGGAGGATATTTTTGCAGAAATGTGCATTTGCAGAGTCTCTCTGTGTCTCTCTGTGTCTCTCTCTGTGTCTCTCTCTCTCTGTGTCTCTCTCTCTCTCTCTCTCTGTGTCTCTCTCTCTCTCTGTGTGTCTCTCTCTCTCTCTGTCTCTCTGTCTCTCTCTCTCTCTCTCTCTCTCTCGCCGAAAACACCAACAATAAAGTCAACCATACAAACAATAGGTAATAAATATCTCTTGTCTTTTCTCCCCTTCTCGCTCTCCCTTCCTTCCCTCCTCTCCTTCCAGGCCCGGTGGTCCCGCGCCKAGTCCAGAATGGGCCCACTACAGACGAGATGGAGGTGCAGAGAGCAAGGTGAGGCATCGAGGTACTCCGCAACAACCACGCAACAAGACACAGCGTTGACATAACAGCCACACAACGGTCACAAAACACTGAAACAACGTTCACACAACATTCACCGAACTTCCCAGAGATGTTTCCCGACGACAGGATTAGAGCGGTAAACACACTGTGTTGTCTGCGAGTCTGTCAGCAAAGACTGCACAATAGAGAACGGTCTGTCACGCAGGACTCAGTCTGCGAACAGGCAGCAGCCCTGTCCACATGACCCCCAGCCAGACATCTGTCCTCATCAACCTTTTATTCCTCTCCTCCCTCTGTTCTCTCTCTCCCTCTGTCTCCTCACGGGATTAACATACAGGAAGGAGAGAGAGTTTCAGAGAGTCTGACAGAGAGAGCGAGTAAAAGAGGGAAAGAGAATGATGGAGTTATAATGACAGCTAAACACAGGAAGCGCTTATTTGTGCTAAATCATGGTCGCGGCAGATTGTGGAGAATAGATGTTAATAGCAGATTTGTGCTTGAGATTATGCTCCAGGACTATTCGATTGCACCATAGCACCTATTCAGAGAGGTACAGTAACTCGAGCTGTTTCTGCTATCTATCTCTGTCTCTACGCCCCCAGGGAATTACACAAGCCCTTTGTTGCCTGAGCTATTTCTGCTCCGCTTATCATTTCATCTCAATTCCAAATGCCAAAGCAGAAACAAAACAAATACGATTGCATTATGGATATGTGATGACCTCTCAGTGGAGAGGACACCCCTGAGGCGCTCACTAGTGGTAAAAGTCAGGATTGCACTGCAGCTCTGTGTCGTGTGGAGATCAAAATATCAGATGTGTGTGTGTGTGTGTGTGTGTGTGTGTGTGTGTGTGTGTGTGTGTGTGTGTGTGTGTGTGTGGAGCCCCCTCCAGTGGTAACAGTCAGTGTGTATCTCCCAGGCCTGTGGCTGCTGGGTCAGCACATCTCCTCTCCAACATTACACACAGCTGGAAAATTCCACTTCCTCTCTGTGTGCTCTTTCGCTCTCTTTCTCTGTCTGTTGTCAATTCAATCTCAATTCACTTCAAAGGGCTTTATTGGCATGGGAAACATGTGTTTACATTGCCAAAGCAAGTGAAATAGATACTAAACAAAAGTGAAATAAAGAATCAGAAATGAACAGTAAACATTACACTCACAAAAGTTTCAAGAGAATAGAGACATTTAAAATGTTATATTATGGCGATGTACAGAGTTGTAACAATGTGCAAATAGTTGAAGTACAAAAGGGAAAATAAATACAACTAAATAATGGGTTGTATTTACAAGGGTGTTTGTGCTTCACTGGTTGTCCTTTTCTTGTGGCAACAGGTCACAAATCATGCTGCTGTGATGGTATTTCACCTAACAGATATGGGAGTTTATCAAAATTGTATTTTATTTTGTATTATTTGTGGGTCTGTGTAATCTGGGGGAAATATYTGTCTCTAATATGTCTTTCGGTGTCTCTCTGCCCAGAGCTCTATCAAATGTGTCTCACATCAGAGGGGGAGAGGGTGAAGAGAGGGAGGGGAGATAGAGAGTGGGTGAAGAAGGAGAGAACGGGGGAAGAGAGAGGTGGGCGTGATAAGAAGAAATGGGGGATCATCTCATAAAGCCTGCAGCATAGTGAACAGCAGGGAGAGTATCTCTCTTGTCATGGAGGTTAATAGCGCTACTTGTCCATGTACTGCACATAAGATTGGATTTGATTTGATTACTGCACACAAGCAGACATACAGGATACGTACACTGTGTGTACAAAACATTAGGAACACCTGCTTTTTCCATGACATAGACTGACCAGGTGAATCCAGGTGAAATCTATGATCCCTTATTGATGTCACTTGTTAAATCCACTTCAATCAGTGTAGATGAAGGGGAGGAGACACTTTAAAGACGGATTTTTAAGCCTTGAGACAATTGTAGACATGGATTGTGTACGTGTGCCATTCAGAGYGTGAATGGGCAAGACAAGAGATAGAAAAGTGCCTTTGAACGGGGTGTGGGAGTAGGTGCCAGGCGCACCAGTTTGAGTGTGTCAAGAACGGCAACACTGCTGGGTTTTTCAGACATGTATCAAGAATGGTCCACCACCCGAAGGACATCCAGCCAACTTGACACAACTGTGGGAAGTTTTGGAGTCTTCATGGGCCAGCATCCCTATGGAATGCTTTCGACACCTTGTAGTCCATGCTCCGGCGAATTGAGGCTGTTCTGAGGGCAAAAAGGGGTGCAACTCAATATTAGGAAGGTGTTCCTAATGTTTTGTACTCTCAGTGTATACCACCACATGCCGTCATTTTACCAGACCTTGGACAGCTGGAGAACTGTAGAGCAGTAGGACTGTAGGCTAACTGACTGTGGTGCATTTAAGCAATAAGGCCCGAGGGGGTGTGGTATATGGCCAATATACCACGCCTAAGGGCTGTTCTTATGGATACCAAACCCCCAAGGTACCTTATTGCTATTATAAACTGGTTACCCGTGGTATACGGTCTGCTATACCATATCTTTCAGCCAGTCTGCATTCAGGGCTCGAACCACCCAGTTTATAAATACAATTGAAGGACTGCTGGCTGTTTGTCAAATGTCCCTGCTCTATGGGGCAATAGGGCTCTAAGGCTTTCTGCCTATCTCACTGACTGTGCTATGACAGGCATAAAATGGAGGTGGGCTGACTGACTGTGTGTCTTGTCTCTCTAGACAGGTTATGGAGCAGCAGCAGAAGCAGGCACACATGGAGAGGGAACGACGATCCTCGAACCCAGGTGAGGAAAACGCTAAACTCAACCTACCGAACAGTGAAATGGAAATGTTTTTAAAGTGAAGGTCGTCTTTACAGGCTCAAGGGCCTGATGTGAGTGCATATTCCCTTTCAAAGTCAGACACTGTGACACTATAAACAATGTCTTATTTCCTCTCTTCTCTTTCTCTCTGCCTCTCTCAATTTCACCAGGCTCTCCTTTCCCAGGCCATCCCGGTGTGCTTTCTGTAGCCCCCCCAGCCCCCATGCCGCCCCCCATGTCCATGGGCTCCTCTTTAGGTGGAGGCCCCCCCTCCCTGGGTGCCCCTATGCCTCCTCCCCCTCCCGGGCCCCCTCCCCCCTCGGCAGGGGCTCCCCTGCCCCCCCTGCCTCCTCCGCTGCCCATGGGTGGAGGGGGACAGGGTGAGGAGGCTCCCGCCCCGACGGGACTCGCCGCCATGATCGCTGGAGCCAAACTGCGCCGCGTCAATAGAGTGAGATGCCAATCACACTAATCACCACGTTACATAAACATAAAATAGTACATGGACTTACCCTCTCAGACAATCTATCAATACCTTCATAGACATGGGGATGTAAGAGCATCCTATGAGGGTTTATGAAGATGTAATGAGCTTTATAGAAGTGACATCAAGGCCCAGGCAAACATACCTGTATCTCAAAAGTCTAAAGACCTCTCCTCCTCCTCTTCTTCGGTCCTTCATCTGCACTGATCTCATAACAGAGGATGGGTGAAAGCACAATGTTCACCAAGCCCAGCTCTTTCATATCAGTGGAGCTGAACTAGGAAAGGAAGCCCCTTCAGACCATTAACTTGTGCTCCGCCTCTTACAACTAGGTGACGTCACACACACTTCGTTCTATCCTCACCTAACATACGGTGTGTGTGTGTGTCTTCCTTCTCTCTCCAGCCTGAGGATTCTAACTCTTCAGGATCGGGGGCCAAAAACGATGCCAACAGGACGAGTGGCGGCAGCGGAGGACTGATGGAGGAGATGAACGCTCTGCTGGCGCGGAGGTCAGAGCATAGAGTTAGAAACACTAGAACAGGCATTCCTATTCAGAGCATTGTTAAAACCACCACAACAGGCATTTCTATTCAACATCATTTCCTGTCATATGTGGAGTGGGCCGGCAGCCATATTGAATGTGCTACTTTGATATCAAACTGAATGAGGGTCTGACTTGAGGCTTCTTCTTGCCCCCAGAAGGAAAGCAGCGTCAGAGAAGCCTGAAGACAGCCAAAACGTGAGTGATGCTTAACTGATGATACAACAGTGACATATGACTCTTTTCATCATTAAATGTATGGCTCACTTCTCCTTAGTTGACCTCAACATTTTCCTCCTGTTGTCTTTCAGGATAACCCGAACGGATCCCCTTCACCCAGCACCAGGGGTGGACAAAACGCCACAGGTACTACAGTCATACACACTATATACAATATATACAGTACAAATACAACACAATATATGCTGTACTACACAAGAACAACACAATATAAACTATATAGAAATAATACAATTGACATGTTTAGGTAATGTTTTTCTTCACCTGACCCCTGTCTTCTCTTCTCCTGCCCTCTCAGATGGAGGGAAGAAGCCATGGGACAGAGCCAACTCTGCCGAGAGGTCATCACTGGTATCAAGGTGAGAACCTGAGGGACTCAGTCAGTCTGCCAACATACATCTAATAATTAATCAACGACGCTGGCACTAAGACAGCATTGAATGAGCTGTATACGGCCATAAGCAAAAGAGAAAACGCTCACCCAGAGGCGGCGCTCCTAGTGGCCGGGGACTTTAATGCAGGGAAACTTAAATCCGTTTTACCAAATTCCTATCAGCATGTTAAATGTGCAACCAGAGGGAAAAAAACTCTGGACCACCTTTACTCCACACACAGAGACGCATACAAAGCTGTCCCTCGCCCTCCATTTGGAAAATCTGACAATAATTCTACCCTCCTGATTCCTGATTACAAGCAAAATTAAAGCAGGAAGCACCAGTGACTAGATCAATAAAAAAAGTGGTCAGATGAAGCAGATGCTAAGCTACAGGACTGTTTTGCTAGCACAGACTGGAATATGTTCCGGGATTCCTCCGATGGCATTGAGGAGTACACCACATTAGTCACTGGCTTCATCAATAAGTGCATCGATGACGTCGTCCCCACAGTGACCGTACGTACATACCCCAACCAGAAGCCATGGATTACAGGCAACATCCGCACTGAGCTAAAGGCTAGAACTGCCGCTTTCAAGGAACGGAACATCTAACCCGGAAGCTTATAAGAAATCCCTCTATGCCCTCCGACGAACCATCAAACAGGCAAAGCGTCAATACAGGACTAAGATCGAATCGTACTACACCGGCTCTGACACTAGTCGGATGTGGCAGGGCTTGCTAACCGTTACAGACTAAAAAGGGAAGCACAGCCGAGAGCTGCCCAGTGACACGAGCCTACCAGACGAGCTAAACTACTTCTATGCTCGCGTCGAGGCAAATAACACTGAAACATGCATGAGTGCACCAGCTGTTCCGGACTAATGTGTGATAATACTCTCCGCAGTCGATGTGAGTAAGACCTTTAAACAGGTCAACATTCACAAGGCCGCAGGGCCAGAGGGATTACCAGGACGTGTACTGCGAGCATGCACTGATCAACTGGCAAGTGTCTTCACTGACATTTTCAACCTCTCCCTGTCCGAGTCTGTAATACCAACATGTTTTAAGCAGACCACCATAGTGCCTGTGCCCAAGAACACTAAGGTAACCTGCCTAAATGACTACAGACCCGTAGCACTCACGTCTGTAGCCATGAAGTGCTTTGAAAGGCTGGTCATGGTTCACATCAACACCATTATCCCAGAAACCCAAGACCCACTCCAATTTGCATACCGCCCCAACAGATCAACAGATGATGCAATCTGCATTGCACTCCACACTGCCCTTTCCCACCAGGACAAAAGGAACACCTATGTGAGAATGCTATTCATTGACCACAGCTCAGCATTCAACACCATATTGCCCTCAAAGCTCAATAATAAGCTAAAGACCCTGGGACTAAACACCTCCCTCTGCAACTGGATCCTGGACTTCCTGACGGGCCGCCCCCAGGTGGAAAGGGTAGGTAATAACACATCCGCCATGCTGAACCTTAACACAGGGGCCCCTCAGTGGTGTGTGCTCAGTCCCCTCCTGTACTCCCTGTTCACTCATGTCCGCACGGTCAGACACGACTCCAACACCATCATTAAGTTTGCCGATGACACAACAGTGGTAGGCCTGATTTCCGACAACGACAAGACAGCCTATAGGGAGGAGGTCAGAGACCTGGCCGTGTGGTGCCAGGACAACAACCTCTCCCTCAACGTGATCAAAACAAAAGAGATGATAGTGGACTACAGGAAAAAGAGGACCGAGCACACCCCCATTCTCATCGACGGAGCTGCAGTGGAGCAGGTTGAGAGCTTCAAGTACCTTGGTGTCCACATCACCAACAAACTAACATGGTCCAAGCACACCAAGACAGTCGTGAAGAGGGCACGACAAAACCCTTTCCCCCTCAGGAGACTGAAAAGATTTGGCATGGGTCCTCAGATCCTCAAAAAGTTCTACAGCTGCACCATCGAGAGCATCCTGACTGGTTGCATCACTGCCTGGTATGGCAACTGCTCGGCKTACGACTGCAAAGGCACTACAGAGGGTAGTGCAAACGGCCCAGTACATCACTGGGGCCAAGCTTCCAGCCATCCAGGACCTCTATACCAGTCAGTGTCAGAGGAAGGCCCTAAAAATTGTCAAAGACTCCAGCCACCCTCGTCATAGACTGTTCTCTCTGCTACCGCATGGCAAGCGGTACCGGAGCGCCAAGTCTAGGTCCAAGAGGCTTCTGAACAGCTTCTACCCCCAAGCCATAAGACTCCTGAACATCTAATCAAATGGCTACCAAGACTTATTGCATTGCCCCCCCGCCTTTTCCTTCTTTTACACCGCTGCTACTCTCTGTTGTCATCTATGCATAGTCACTTTAATAACTCTACCTACATTTACATATTACCTCAACTAACCGGTGCCCCCGCACATTGACTCTGTACCCCCATGTATATAGTCTCGCTATTGTTATTTTACTGCTGCTCTTTAATTACTTGTTACTTTTATTTATTATTCTTATCCGTATTTTTTAAAACTGCATTGTTGGTTAGGGGCTCGTAAGTAAGCATTTCACTATAAGGGCTACACCTGTTATATTTGGTGCATGTGACTAATAAAATTTGATTTGAATCAAGGGATTGCCTGTTTAACTGTGTAAAGGACTGTACATGTTTCCCTCTGTACACTTAATGCCTTATATTTGCACTTAATTTTCTCTTGCATGTTCGCTCTCTGTGCATTCGTCAAATAAAAACATTGAAATACCAGTGATGTTATGAAGTGTGTAAGTGTGAGAGTGTTTTACTTTTCTGCAGGGTACGACCTGTGGGGAGTAGCAGCGACACAGACGCCTTAGACTTTGACAGAATGAAGCAGGTAAGGTGCCCTGGAATCAGTCAGTGGCACATACGCTTTGTAAATCTGAAAAGGTATTATACCTGTTATGATTCACTTTTTTTGTACTTGAAACAGGAAATCTTGGAAGAAGTCGTTCGTGAATTGCACAAGGTGAAGGATGAGATCATTGACGGTGCGTCGTCCTCACTCACCTCATCAGAGAATGTCTCCATGGGAAATTGACTGTGGTTTTAACTACACATACGTTTGTAACTGATCAAATGTGCTTGTTATTGTTAGAGAGGGAGAAGTGAGACGTATTATCCACCAGAGAGCATCAGAAACAGAGAAACTGAAACTAATAATGCTAATATACTATTATTGGGCTTTGACAGCACCTTTTATGTCTATGACATGGCCTGTAACACTCCTCTTGTATGTCACTTCTCTCTTCCAGCCATTAGACAAGAACTGAGCAGAATCAGTACGACATAATCTTTCATGCGACTCCAGCTTTTGGAACCATCGTCCCCACGCCAACTACTGTTAGGAAGCAAGGAGAGGATCAAGGCCCGAACTACGACATTTTATTTATTGTACATTGCTGTGATGTTGTAGCAACGTAACAATGTTGCTGTAACACCACAGGAATGTTACGTTTGGTTTGGAGGAATAGGATGGATGGACACTCTCACTGCTTTCCTCTGTTTCTTTGGTTTAGGTTTTCTCTCTCTTTTTCCTTTCTATCTGTCCATCGGTAACCCATGTTTGCTGTTCTTTTTCCAGTCTTAAAGGCAACATTTATTCAATTCAATGAAGTAACCTCTTGTTTTTTTTGTTAGGAGTTTATTGTTTTGTTTAAAAAAAGGTTGTTTGGGGTTATTATTACTACCATTGTCATTATTATGACTATTATTTTTATTATTGTAGATGTAATGGTGTGAACATGAATAGTAGTAATTTTAGTGATGCAATAGTAAAAATGACAAAATAATAATGATAATGATATGGATGATGATAATAATAACACATCATTTTATGTCAGCCTTTTATGTTTTATATTGTATTTTTTTCCCCTTTTGGTTTTGTTTTTAAAATACAATAATAAGCACATACGGATTTCTTTCTCATGACCTGACCTTGAGATTTTTTTGAAGAGTTTTGTATCCTTTTCGCCAACACAGTTTTGTGTGTGTGTGTGTGTGTGTGTGTGTGTGTGTGTGTGTGTGTGTGTGTGTGTGTGTGTGTGTGTGTGTGTGTGTGTGTGTGTGTGTGTGTGTGTGTGTGTGTGTGTGTGTGTGTGTGTGTGTGGAATCACTGACTGAAAGATTTTTTTAAACAGGTCTTTAACCTGAAAGGGAGGGTGGTATATAAACTGTTGCTCTTTGGATATTGCAATCTTATGAATAGAAAAACATCAATACACCAGAGTATTTGTGATGATGTTGTTAAAAATGTCTATTGGCTGAAAGAATAAGTATTGTTCGTTTTATTATTTACTTTTATGACCAAGTGCTTCCTGGTTTAACATTTTTTTAAAGACACACACTACATTAAAAATGAATTCAAATAAAACTGTGAACAATGTCTTGGATAAATGAAGTGGTCTCTGATTGTGAGAGTTTTGTCTGTTTTTTTGAATTTTTAGTTGTGCTTGATTAACTGCTTGATTCAGTGTTCATTCTCAAGTATTCACCTAGTCAGACCATGTATTCATACACTATGGGCGACTATGTACATATTTTGGTCAATCGGTTCCTTTCAGTTTTACTATGTAACAACACATAATACTATCCTGGGGCGAATTCATTGGGGATTAATTTAGAGCAGTGCAATGTATAGGGTTGAATGATTCTCTACATAAAGGAGGTCCTGATAAGAATATACTCTTGCAGTCAGTAGGCAGGGTAGGTATTGCAGATACATGACTGCGCCACAAGAGGCAATACAATATACTGTCTAGAATGTGGATTTTGTAGGATTTTGTCCCCATGTATATACCGCCATCTAGAGGTCAGATTAGGAAAGAGGTAAAAGACCAGCTACTGTATATAGAGTGACCTAATTTACAGTAAAGGTGTATTTGTAGAAAACCCAACAAACATAAGTCAACTGCAGTATTTCCCTTTGGATGTGTAGGGTAATATTCAAGAAGTATATGCAACGGTATGAAATAAATCTATAAGATTAGATGGGCCAAATACCAGTGGGTATTTGAGGTTGCCGCTCCTCTACCAGGGTTTCCCAAAGTCGGTGCTGGGGCCCCCCCTGAGTGCATATTTTCTTTTTTTGCCCTATCATAACACAGCTGATTCAAATAACCAACTCATCATAAAGCTTTGATTATTTTAATCAGCTGTGTAGTGCTAGGGCAAAAAAAAAAAACATACTCCACGCCCAAGGACTGAGTTTGGGAAACCTCGCTCTATGAAATAGTAATATTCTGCATTAAGAAAACTATTTAAGTCTTATGATGCATTACGCATAGCAGTGAGTTGGTCAAAGTCTTTGTGGCCCTTAATGTTTTAGCAACCTAAAAAATATTCACCAAGCCATTCATTTATTAATTCATATGTGATTAATTTATTTTTTGGTCTAAACATATCCCTCACCAGACCCTGTTCCAGAAGTCTCGCGATGTTTGTGATTTTTTTAGAGCATAGTGGCGACGGGAATTGGTGGTGTGGGACGGAATTGAGTTAGATAGCTATTTGTGTTATCGTAGAGAGAGAGAGAGAACCGGAACAGGGGGWGTGTTTGTTGGGCAAACGAACACAGCACAGGGTGCGTGAGAAGCAAGCTGGCGGAATTCAACATGGCATCCGGCGATACGCTGTATATTGAGGCGGACGGCTCGGAAATGCCGGCCGAAATAGTGGAGTTGCACGAGATAGAGGTGGAAACGATACCAGTGGAGACTATAGAGACTACGGTGGTCGGGGAAGAAGACGATGATGATGACGACGACCAGCCGATGATAGCACTTCAGCCGCTGGCATCAGACGACCCGAATTCGATCCACCACCACCACCATCAAGAAGTGATCCTAGTGCAGACAAGAGAGGAGGTTGTTGGCGGGGATGATTCGGATATGCATGCGGACGGGAGTTACGATGATCAAATCCTCATCCCCGTCCCAGCACCCGGCGTCGAAGACGAGTACATCGAACAGACTCTGGTAACTGTGGCCGGGAAAAGCTCGGTGGGTCGGATGAAGAGAGGGGGAGGCGGCAGTGGCAAGAAAGCGGGGAAAAAGAGCTATTTGGGTGCTGCAGAAGCAAGCGGTAGAAAATGGGAACAGAAGCAGGTGCAAATAAAGACTCTGGAGGGGGAATTCTCTGTTACAATGTGGGCGTCGGGTAAGTGGTCGGTTCTATGTAATCTATCAATTCGAAAATTGTATCTCGCTCCCGGCATTGTTCGTGCTTGGTTGTTAGCCTGTGCAAGGGGCCTTGTTGCAGGGCGTTGTCCTTCTGCACCAGTCTATTTCCTCGGGTAGTTCACCAGGCCACGGTCGGGATCACTTTTAGTTGTTTTCGGTGCAGAATTGCCTGTCGGTTAGATTGAAATGTTTTTGTTTTGAAGGGAGGCCATGTTTTTAGATGTTGATGGGCGCCGCCATGTTCCCCGAGAACCAGTATGGCGGCCCGAAAAAATGGCGATAGAGCGGCGGGGCGAAGATGGCGGCGGTTGGGGGAGCAAGCGCGCTGTTGGCTCTAGAGAGTAGGCCGCGATGGCGTAGCTAGCTAGCTATTTTCCACTAGGTTAACTAGCTAGCTGGCTAACGTTGGCTATGCGGACAATTAGCTTGCTGCAGCCGTGATTATCTAGGTCAATAACACTGTAATTTAGCACCAGTTGAGTTATGTTAGATTTAAATGGCTGGACAAATATATTTGTTTGKCAAAATAAGTAATATTTCTAGTCTACGCCCACGCATTGATGCACACACATTTCGTCTGCATAAAAAGCTAACGTTAGCTAGCTTAGAAATATATATATTTTTAGCTCTGTTACTGTTAACAAATGTTCTACAAGTTACAACTAGCGAGTTTCCAACACAGTAAGAAGTTCCTAAAAACGAAGAACCAACACAATTTGCCTTGTCCAGTATTGCATGAGCAACGTTTAATAGTATTTGGATTATGCATGATTGATACATTAGAATTATAGTCCCCCGTTCGCGTGCTAGTAAACCCATTATAATGTGGCTACAATAAAAAAAATATGCGACTACCATCAGGGTTAGGAATTATGTTGGCTGGGAAACGGTGCAGGGGGATCAAGGTGATGCATGATTGTATACATTGTATTTACTTTTGGTAATAACACAGCCAGACTAGCTACACTGTCTAGAAATATTGCTGCAGTATTGTTGTTAACATGACTGTTTTCAAACTGCAATGGTGTACCCCGGTCTTGTAAGGCTATTTTCGGTTAAGTCCCTGCATTGTATCCTAGATGACAAAAAAGACATCGACCATGAGTCGGTTGTTGAAGAACAGATCATTGGGGATAATTCCCCTCCGGACTACTCTGAATACATGACTGGGAAGAAGCTGCCCCCTGGAGGAATACCTGGCATCGACCTGTCAGACCCCAAACAGCTGGCAGAGTTCGCCAGGTCAGTGTCTGTCTAACCTCACCTGTCCGTCAAGGATATGTACAATAAACACACACAACTATTACATAGCCTAAGCTCTGACACACAAATAATTGTGGCACACCTTGGAAAGTGGTGTTTAGCAAGATGCCAGGATTTTTGACTCTCTTCGTGTAGCCTGGCTACTCAAGTCTTGGAAGGTAGCACTTGATGTGGCATCTTTCCTGTCGTAGATGTTGGAGGTATATAGCCTAATCTCCTTCCTAAAGGGAGTGATGAGCTCTTTCTGACTCCCGTTTGGATGTTGTGTTCTTAGCCCCTTCAGTAACTCTGCGGGTCCCTATGGTCAAAGCCCAGTGCGGTAAGTTCTAGAGTTCAACCCACGCACTGACACAGAGCACCCGGACACAGTGAAAGGAGGGAACCGGCTGTTTCAGCCATACTGAAACTCTTCCATGGGTGCTGGTTTATATTATTTGGTTAGCAATTGAACATGGTTACTTGGATTTTGTATATGGGCAACATTATTTGAGTTCTGTTTTCTGTGAATGCAATAGGATGAAAGTTACCTCCACATCTGATGTTTTCTCAGGATGAAGCCGAGGAAGATAAAAGAAGATGACGCTCCCAGGACGATAGCCTGCCCTCATAAAGTAAGTAGTCAGTTTCCAACCGTATCTTTCCTACCCGGTCTCTTTCTCAGTCTATGCCCGACTTGACCGTTTTCTTGGTCCCCATTGAACCGTAAGGCGTCCTACARGGCTCAATAACGGAACTCTCTCACTCAGGGCTGTACTAAGATGTTCAGGGACAACTCGGCGATGAGGAAGCATCTCCACACCCACGGGCCTCGCGTGCACGTCTGTGCCGAGTGTGGCAAGGCCTTCGTAGAGAGCTCTAAACTCAAACGCCACCAACTCGTTCACACGGGGGAGAAACCCTTCCAGGTGCAATACCCAGACACACACTCACATAAAGGAGAAACCCTCCCAAGTACTCTGTGTTTGACACTGTAGTGTAACATTTTTGCCGTGGGGTTTATTCACAAATTTAAAATAAGTCCCTTAACTTGCATTGAGGGTCTGCATACATTTTGCTAGGACATTGACACAAAAAGACTAATGCATGTTGAGCACTGAATTTAATTGCTCACACTTTTACTATTTATTTGTATATCCTAATAAATGTTTCTTGTTGTCCATCCATGGTCTCCTTTCTGTGTGCAGTGTACTTTTGAGGGCTGTGGGAAGAGGTTTTCGCTGGACTTTAACCTGCGCACACACGTTCGTATCCACACCGGAGACCGGCCCTACGTATGCCCCTTCGACGGCTGCAATAAGAAGTTTGCCCAGTCAACCAACCTCAAGTCTCACATCCTCACACACGCCAAAGCCAAAAACAACCAATGAGAGCCCTCCGACCTGCCCCAAGTCCCACCCCCAATGACACCACACGTCAACTTCCTTTGAGGAAATAAATAAATGGGGGGGGAGAAGAATAAAGACTAAAGAAATTCAAAAGGTACTGAAATTCTCCCCCCTTCTCCTGTTGGATAGGCTGACTAAAGTACAGCGGCACTCTTGAAAAATAATAAATCCTCCTCCCATCCCCCTCTCTCTCCTCCCTTCATAGTGGCATCATGTTGTTGCCAGAAATATGGAACTCATGGACAAACATCAGAGACTATGCTTTCTACAATGGAGCTGCAAGAGCGAGAGAGGGAGCAATCTGTTTGTTTTTCCACTAAAGGAATTTCCACTGACCGGTCTTCATATCTACTGCATAGCTTTTAATTTTCTATTTCTCCAAGTGTGCATATTGTACACTTATTTTGGGATATGTTCAGTAAGACAATTTGTGATTATTATTAAGATCCGCTTACCATATGATGGTCCCTCAGACAAGACTTACTGTACCATCACATCGCTTCAAATAGTATTTTCTGTAAAAAGTTCTGGTTTGCATATCCATCCCTACTTTTGGTTGTATTCCTTCTAACCATTAAATAATCTTGTATACTTGTATTGTATGGCTGTATTGAAATGATGTAGACCTTGATAGAGGTGTGATTTAAAGTGTTAACCAATTTAACTTTTAGTCATGAGTTGCTTTCTTTTTTTATGGATTGTCCCTTTGCAGAGAAACGTGTCCCTACCGTTGATTCACTGCGAGCCTGTCTCTGTTGGAATACTGAAACACATCAAATGAAAATCGCCAGCGTGACCATCAGTTTCTTTGTTAGAATGTAATGTACAGGCGTCCGTCAACCATGACCTTTCTTTGTTGATATTTACACCCATGTATTTCAATGGCCCACAATAAAACGGTCATCCCAAATCCATTTTTTACTTTTCATTCCTTTTCTAGGTCTGGGGTGTAATCATTAGTCCAATATGTTGCATTTGCACTGAAAATGTTTGTTTTACATTCAGGTAGGTCCCTCCCTGTTTGTTTCCTAGTGAATAGATCCCCTGACATGAGCCTGGAGTGTTTGTCATAAGTGTGGTGAAAAACATTGCTTGCATAATACTGGAGACATGGGCTCAATCGTAAATTGACCCCTAAGCACTAATAGAGATCTGAGTTATTGGTATAAGCAATATGGTGAAACTTCCACCTAGCCTATCAAAGGGCAAGGTGGTGCTATTGGCATAATACTAACACCTCAGATCTCCACAAGTGCATAGGGATTGAAGGAATAATCCCATTCCACTTCCAACTATATTTAGGAATTTTTTTTCATTGGTCCACTGCTGATAATAGTCCCAAAATGTTTTGCATGTCAGCAATCAAGTTTTCAAGATATAGGACTTTCAAAAAGCAAATAGTGATTTAGTGGTATTTTTGTATCTACTCTATATTTTGTAATCTGATTAAGTGTTGGTTATATTGATCCATGAAGAGCAACAAACCAGTTGGTTTGCTAAAACAACTGAAAGGATAATTACTACCCACGGGGCAAAAACTTGTGGAATCAATGTTTCCATGTCATTTCAACCCTAAAAAAATCTGTGTGAAGCCGTTGAATCACAGTGGAAACCTGGATATTTTTTTCACCCAACTTTCAACCTAAATTTACTGTGAATTCACATGAGTTGACAACTCAACCAAATGTAAATCAAAACTAGACGTTGAACTGACGTCGGTGCCCAGTATTGTTTTTATTTGAAATAAGAAGTGGCGGAGGCTTTTTGAAATTGAGCCGCTGATCTCTCAAGTGGTTATTAAACTTTTCCTGTTACTGATGTGCAGTGAGCTTCTGGCACCCTAGCAGCACCTGGCATCACCCAGGTTGGTGCCACAGACTCTACAGAGAGCGGCTGGGGATGGGGTGCCTTGATCAATGGCTTCGGATCTGTCCTCCGGTCTTTCCCTCCTGCTGGAGGAGACCACCATCCCCCTCATTCAAACCAGCTTCATTGGGGCATGCTGACGAGCCAGTGACTGAGGTGGAGGACTGTGCTCAGATAGTGGAGTTGAGACAGTCCGAGTTTAATATCTTACCATGCAGCCCATAAATGATAAATTACTTAATTCTTGTTTTTGTTTTAAAGTGTCTTTGAGATTCTTCTAAATTAAATAATATATGATGCAAAACGTATCAAGGCAAGTTGCAAGTTTTAAAAGTCCTATATCTTGAACACTTGATTGCTGACATTTAAAACATTTTGGGACTATGAACAGTCCCCCAAAAATACCAAAATATTGGTTTTGAGTGGATTATTCCTTTAAGGGTCGATATGAGTTTAGGCAATAGTTTATTCCTTGTCAATGCTGGTGAGAAAGATTACTCACTTATAGGCTACCTGAGCAATCCTTTTAGATACTGAACAAAAATATAAACACAACATGTAAAGTGTTGGTCCCATGTTTCATGAGCTGAAATAAAAGATCCCAGAAATGTTCCATATGCACAAAAAGCTTATTTCTCTCAAATTTGGTGCACAAATGTGTATTTCATCCCTGTTAGTGAGCATTTCTCCTTTGTCAAGATAATCCATCCACCTGACAGGTGTGGCATATCAAGAAACTGATTAAACAGCATGATCATTACACAGGTGCACCTTGTGCTGAGGACCATAAAAGGCCACTCTAGACTGTGCAGTTTTGTCACACAATACAATGCTACAGATGTCTCAAGTGTTGCGGGAGCATGCAATTTGCATGCTGACTGAAGGAATGTCCACCAGAGCTGTTGCCAGAGAATTGAATGTTAATTTCTCTACCATAAGCCGCCTCCAATGTCGTTTTAGAGAATTTGGCAGTACGTCCAACCGGCCTCACGTGTATAGCGTTGTGTGGACGAGGGATTTGGTGTCAACATTGTGAACACAATGCCCCGTGGTGGCGGTGCGGTTATGGTATGGGCATGCATAAGCTACGGACAACGAACACAATTGCATTTTGTCGATGGCAATTTGAATGCACAGAGATACCGGGACGAGATCCTGAGGCCCACTGTCATGCCATTCATCCGCCGCCATCGCCGCATGATGTTGCACGGCCCCATGTCGCAAGGAGATGTACACAATTCCTGGAAGCTGAAAATGTCCCAGTTCTTCCATGGCCTGCATACTCACCAGACATGTCACCCATTGAGCATTTTTGGGATGCCCTGGATTGATGTGTACAACAGCGTGTTCCAGTTCCCGCCAATATCTAGCAACTTCGCACAGCCATTGAAGAGGAGTGGGACAACATTCCACAGGCCACAATTAACAACCTGATCAACTCTATGCAAAGGAGATATGTCGCGCTGCGTGAGGCAAATGGTGGTCACACCAGATACTGACTGGTTTTCTGATCCACACCCTTACCTTTTTCTTAAGGTATGTGACCAACAGATGCATACCGTATCTGTATTCCCAGTTATGTGAAATTCATTCATTAGTGAATACATTTCAATTGACTGATTTCCATATATGAACTGTAACTCAGTCAAATCTTTAAAAATGTTGCATGTTGCGTTTATATTTTTGTTCAGTATACATGAAGTGCCCGGGGGAAGGGTTAGCCGGGTAGGTAGGTGCTAGGGGCCGATTTGGAACCGAGCCATGGTTGTTAATACAAAGGCAGGAGTTCTGTGCTGTTCTGCATGAGCTGCAGGTTTTTCCACATACCTCAGCATTCTGCTGATCCTGCTTCCAGGAACTCTTGGCCTCATCAATGATCAAGTCTGACCGTAGTCAGTTTTACTGACACTCTGTGGTGAAGTTGAGAAAATGCATCAAAACAGACTATTCACAAGTTCAGGGAATGTTTTTACTCTTCCCCGCAGGGTGCAGTCTAGCAGTTTTACAGCCCTGTTACACTATAACCATCGGGCGTCCGGCATTGCCAGGGTAAATTCTTCCTTTGATATCAATGAAAGCTGCCTGTGTTGCGCTTGCGTTGCGTCACGTCCCATGGCAGCGTCCAAGCTCAATAATCGCATTCATTCTATCTTGTGAATTGAAATAATGAGAGAAAAGTTGATTTTGGTTGCATATGGCCTCGACTATACACCACTGGTTATTGTACTAAGATTTAATGAAATCAATAAGCTATCTAGCAGAAACTCTAGCTAGTTCACAATGTAAACAAATGCAAATTGTGTAATTAGAGGATCATTTACTACAACCACGAGCAACAATTTAATGAGTATTTGCGAAAAACTGGACCAAAGCTATTGTACACGCATAATCAATGAATATGGTACAGTATGGGAAAATATAATTACGGGTGCATTGGAAAATTCCCTCTGGAGTGCCAGAGTGCGCTCTGGGCATATATAAATGAGCGTTCAGAGCGCACTCTACACTGGACGCTCTAGCCGAGGAGTAGGGTTGATCCAAGCGTTCTGACCTCACAAGTGCAGTCGAGCACCGAAGCTAACTGGTTAAAGCTGGCTAGCTTGCTAGCTACTTCCAGACACAAAATAGAGAAAACCTCACTCGCCCTAGCATAGCTGGTTAGGCTGTTTTCATGTAATCTAGAGCACTGGGGACTGTAATTATGCTGTTGGCAACAATTTAATTACGCTTTTTTGCAGAGTTTACTGACACTGGCCATATTCATCGGGTGTTGTGCGTTCTTTAATTCATCAGTTATTCTGCGCTCTGGCACACTCAGACGAGAGTGCTCTGAAATCTGAGTAGATAGCCAGAGTGAATTTCCAAACGCACCCATAATCAGGGGCGAAAATCTGATATCAACCTTGGAGGGGACAATTACATTACATTTTCTCAAGAGCAATTCCTGAGGGGGACACCAAAAGTAGTGCTGTAACACATAGCCTACGTTGTAATATGTTAAATGTATATTGAGGAACCATAATTCCTACAACTGAATAATTGATAGGTACAGTAGTTAACTGAAGGGTTTAACCAACTTGTTCAAATGTTTAAATCATTATAATACTACTACTAATAATAGTTATAGCAGTGCTCCTTACCAGTCCAGTATGTATGCAGGTATTCGTACTTACAARTAGCAATATCAAGAAAGGCCAGTAGGTAGCAATGGTACTGTACACTGTATGGGTGTAGTTTTCATAAATACAATGAACATGGTGTGATCTCATCTAAAATAATCTCCATTGAGAACCATCACAAAGTTAGGCCCATATTGAATTGACCTTTTAATTTTGACTTTTTCTGATACATTTTATATAGTCATTAAATGTGCCACTGGCCTGAGTCTACTACAATATCTTTACAAAGAACAAAAAGCTTAAAATAAGTACAGTTCTAAAGCAAAATAACTACTTCAATGAAAAACCCAAAATAATCAAACAAAATATCCTTCAGTCAGTGTCTCAACTCTTCAAACAGCAGCTATGGACAAGTATGTCGCACAAAGTATGCAATTTTAAATAAAATAACATTAAATAAATAATTTGTAAGTATACTGTCGTGTACTGTCATGTACTAAAAACTACTCTCCTCTAGGCTGCTTAGTACCCGCTCATACTGCCCTAGCACAGCTCTAATAGCAGTATTCCGCACAGTCCACCTTGTTGGACATAGGGTTTCCGGGTGGGCAGATGTGTTTCTTTGGACGTGGCAATTGATTCAAACATGCTCTTAAACTTTCCTGACTGGCCATAGAGGACACCTAACTGATGGACCCAAGAAAGGGAATCCCGGATCAGTGGGGAGGCTGAGCAGCCAGCCTGTGTAATCAGATTTACACAGTGTGCTCCACAATGGACATAGAGGGCTAATGGCTGCTGCCTTCTCACAATTGCCTGTGCACCTGTGTATTTTCCTGCCATGTTTGAGGCACCATCGTAACTCTGCCCACGTAGCCAGACATGGGCAAATTGAGCCCTCAACAACACTTCAGTTGCCACTTTCGCAATGCCCTCGCCTGTTGTCTCCGACACCTGTATGCCCAATAAACTCCTCCGTGAGGGACAAGGTCATGGTCAACATAATGCAAAAAGACACTCCCCTGTTCAGCACCAGAGACATCTTGAGTACCATCAACAATTAATGAAATTGTACAATCGGAAGAGATCTAATCTCAGTGCAATGCCTCGAATGATTGTATTGGCCATGATGTTCAGAATTTCATTTCTGTGCTTTGGGGCCTCTTGAACGTCAACACTCTGTTGGCAAGAGTTTGCGGTTCTAAAATTTGTGGTGTGGCTGATATGGTTTTGTGCCATCACTGAGGTAACTGACAATCGCTGTGCCACTGTCCCTTATACTGGTGCTGCTGGCAACAAGGTGACACCTGGTCCTGCTGTGGCTGTGACATTGTTTCTGAGTCTCTTCCCTGGCTCTTTCCCTTTCACCACCCTCACAGACTCAGTCTGTCTCCTAGAAAAGAAATAAGGTGTTTGCCGTACTCCTAAACTACTGGTACCCAAAAACGACACAATTAATCACAACAGCAATACCATTGCCATAAACAAATCTTAGTTTAGTCATCAGTTTAAGTTGAGACGCGGGGTATCCATGGCATTTTCCATTATGTCCTATTTTACAAGTAAAAAAATTGAGAACCTTTCATAATGTTGCCAAACAAAGACTCAACAAACTTACCTGAGACTCCCTGTCTCTGCCAGTCTGTCCCTGCCTTTGTCCCCAGTTGCTCTGCTGTTGTGTCCATCTGTTGCTGCTCTGCCTAATGACATCATGTGAAACATTCATTAGCATTTCACTTCTCTTATGAACATTTTATCAACTCGTCTTTGAGATATTAGGCTACTAGAGTTTCTTACTTTGCGTTTTGGTGTACTGAAAATACTCTGATGTCCGTCTTTTACTTTTTTCTGCCATTTTTCTACCTGGCTGGCTGGCTGGCCTGGCTGGCTGGCTCTAGCTGCACACACACACATTTCCAACATATGCTACAACCTTTTCTAATTTTAATATAGTTTGTTTCATATTGCTGGCTTCCACAATAGCTGAATTTGTAAAGCTAGCGAGCACCAACTCCGTTTCTGTGGTGTTTGCTATAATCAAAAAAAAAAAAAAAAGTGAAATAAAAATAAATGTAAAAAAATTCACTAGCGACAATTTAGCTTTGCAACGAGACCATTAAATATATTTAAGACAATGGTATAAGAGAGTGTAGTTCTGTTCAGTTTGACTTCAGTTTATCGCTAACCTTATCACAGGGACTATGAAGCACTACAGCTGCATGCTGAATCTTGGAAAACTAAGACTGACGATAGCAAAGATTCCATCTTTGACGACGCCACATTTAATGGAATAGGTACTAGCTAGCTTTGCTAGTTAATGTTTGCTTTGTTTGCGCGCTAGCTCTGCAAATTCAGCTTAGTGTGTGACCCTGCCAACATAAAAATGCTTACATTGCCTATGGCGCGATTGACTGGATTAACCCACGTCAGTTACGTACATGTGCCTTTCAGACAGTAATAACGAACCCTCTATTACCTGCCAGCTAAAGAACTGGCAGTGGATCAAAACCATTGTGAGGCAAAGGCGGGTGGTCGCAATCTTTGAAACTTAAAAGGCGCTATTAAGTGTCTATTAATTCAGCATCATAGACTTCGGCTTTCATTGCGTATATTATTAATATTATTGAACATTACACTAGTTATGTTTACAGTGATAGATTGGGGGGGACAAATCATATTTTTCCCAGGATGGGGGGGTCGTGTCCCCCCCGTCCCCCCTGGGATTTCCGCCTATGCCCATAATGTATCTAAGAGAGAATCATAATGTTTTTTGGTTGAATACTAAATTGCTAAATGATCTACCCTACTCTGTGCCTCTAAAGAAAACTAATTGGGAGCCAGATCTGTTTTTGAGACACGGAAGATGACATTTCCACCATATGGTAAGCGTCTCAGCTGCAGTCGCGTATCCATCTTAAAGGATTACATCAGTGGTGCTGAAACCACTGAGTTATGAAGAACGGCTGAAACTCTTGCTGCGACAGCAGTGTTTCTACTGTATGTTCACATTTTCCCAGATGTCGTTGGTGAAAATCTATTGGTTGCGGGTGGCGGGTTTTTGGGCTATTTCTAAATGTTACGGTGGCTGCCGTGACAATTCTCTTWAAAAAAATATACAGTACCAGTCAAAAGTTTGAACACACCTACTCATTCAAGGGTTTTTCTTTATTTGTACTATTTTCTACATTGTAGAATAATAGTGAAGATATCAAAACTATGAAATAACACATATGAAATCATGTAGTAATCAAAAACGAGTGTTAAACAAATCAAAATATATTTTATATTCTTCAAAGTAGCCACCCTTTGCCTTGATGACAGCTTTGCATACTCTTGCCATTCTCTCAACCAGCTTCACCTGGAATGCTTTRCCAACAGTCTTGAAGGAGTTCCTACATATGCTGAGCACTTGTTGGCTGCTTTTCCTTCACTCTGCAGTCCAAATCATCCCAAACCATCTTAATTGGGTTGAGGTCGGGTGACTGTGGAGGCTAGGTCATCTGATGCAGCACTCCATCACCCTCCTTCTTGTTCAAATAGCCCTTACACAGCCTGTAGATGTGTTGGGTCATTGTCCTGTTGAAAAACAAATGATAGTCCCACTAAGCGCCAACCAGATGGTATGGAGTATCGCTGCAGAATGCTGTTGTAGCCATGCTGGTTAAGTGTGCCTTGAATTCTAAATAAGTCACTGACAGTATCATCAGCAAAGACCCACACCATCACACCTCCTCCTCCATGCTTCACGGTGGGAACCACACATACAGAGATCATCCGTTCACCTACTCTGCGTCTCTCAAATTTGGACTCATCAGACCAAAGGACAGATTTCCACCAGTCTAATGTCCATTGCTCATGTTTCTTGGCCCAAGCAAGTCTCTTCTTCTTATTGGTGTCCTTTAGTAGTGGTTTCTTTGCAGCAATTCGACCATGAAGGCCTGATTCAAACAGTCTCCTGTGAACAGTTGATGTTGAGATGTTTCTGTTACTTGAACTCTGTGAAACATTTACTTGTGCTGCAATTTCTGAGGCTGGTAACTAATGAACTTATCCTCTGTACCAGAGGTAACTCTGGGGCTTCCTTTCCTGTGGTGGTCCTCACGAGAGTCAGTTTCATCATAGCGCTTGATGGTTTTTGCAACTGCACTTGAAGAAACTTTCAAAGTTCTTGACATTTTCTGGATTGACTGACCTTCATGTCTTAAAGTAACGATGGACTGTCATTTCTCTTTGCTTATATGAGCTGTTCTTGCCATGATATGGACTTGGTCGTTTACCAAATAGGGCTATTTTCTGTATACCACCCCTACCTTGTCACAACACAACTGATTGGCTCAAACGCATTAAGATGGAAAGAAATTCCACAAATGAACTTTTAACAAGGCACACCTGTTAATTGAAATGCATTCCAGGTGACTACCTCATGAAGCTGGTTGAGAGAATGCCAAGAGTGTGCAAAGCTATCAAGGCAAAGGGTGGCTATAAAATATATTTTGATTAGTTTAACACTTTTTTGGTTACTACATGATTCCATATGTCATTTCATAGTTTTGATGTCTTCACTATTATTCGACAATAAAAAATTAAGAAAAACCTTTGAATGAGTAGGTGTGTCCAAACTTTAGACTGCTACTGTATATTTCACTGTGACCTGCGTGCGTTTACTGCTAGTGAAGTTGCTACAAACTCATCCAACATATTACTACTATTTCTCTCTCTAAACAAGTGGATTATTTATCTTAAGGCTTTCCTACTTGTATATTTACAAAACTATTATAGATCTAACGTCATTGGAATAAATCTACAACTTTTTTAAATGTTAAAAAKATGTGATCAATTTACCACAAAATCGTTTGTTGAAATATCTCCAAAAGTTATGATGACACAGAGGACATTTTTTGTTGAGCAAGAGCAGTGGCAGCCAGGGAAAGTGTTGGGGAAATAATTTGGTGACATCTTGTGGTTTTAATGTGAATTAGAGGGGGGGATGGTTACCCTAGGGGGCTGTACCCTACGTTCCATGAATCCAACGTATGCATCACACAGAAAACACTTCAACTGCCTCTGCAATGCAATGCTGCAAGGCAAATGCAGCGTTCCATTGGAAATTAATGTACTTCTGCTGTACCAAAATGCAAAGGCACTGTCGGTGTGATCAAGGCGTTAGATTGGTTATTATGGAGACACCCTTTTCCCATAAAACCTATCAACGCGCTAGAACTGATCATTTGAAAACAACTTTAGGCGTACAAAAGCYCTTTAGAAAAATTCGCTCATAGGTGGTTTTAGTAAACTGCATTCTAATGTTGACTTTGCTTATAGATAACAGTATCAAGCGAAGTGTTTTACTCATTTGAGCCTCACATTTTTAGCAACAAAAAATATATATATACATTTTTTTGGCCTTGCCTGTTTTGCATGTTATTTTTGCATTAATACGTGTCACATATCAGTTTGCCAACAATGTAAAAAAATATATATAATTGAGTTAATGAAGCCTCAAACAAACATGGTCTCTTGTTTTCTTGAGTAAGGCAGCTCCAAAATGCAGGTGTTTCAGCCTAGCTCAGTGCTTTCTGTGGTGGTGGGYCAAGCCAGCAGAAAATATGGAGTGTTGCGCCATGATTGGCTCAGTGTTCTGTCACTCATGGGGACGCTACGTCACCGCCAAGTCTAAGGGTAGAGCTAGAAAATTCTAGCCCCTTGGGTGCTGCCATAGAGTTACATTAGAAGTGCCCATCCAAGAAGGCTCAAGATCAATGGCCACAGATAAGATGATGTCAAATCACTTGATATGTACAGTAGCTTTGATTGGACTGATCATGTCAACGTCATACTTTCAAAATCTTAGCCAGCAGTCATCATCATGAATCAAGTCGACAATCTACTGGCATATCGTTTTTAATCCTTATCATATGAAGATAAATAATTAAGGGAAATTATAGATAAAACGTATCGGTGCTCATCGGTGCTCACCGACCATTGGACATAAACATTACACAACAAGTTGGAAATCGCAAATTCAACAATGAGTGGTTTGGAAGAAATCAGTGACAGTGGCTAACTGCAAGCATTACAAAGCATTCACTAGCCTGCTATTCCGTGGAATGGCTGTGTGGTCCCAAATCTGGGATTAAGGGGCTCTTTTCCAAGTTTCAACATTGGCCATGCTGTCAATGAAACATGATTTGTCCCGTGCTCAAAACAACTGTTAACTCAGAACTGCGAAAACTTGTCTTCAGTGAGCTCAAGACAACTGGGAAGTCGGGATTTAATTTTTTTAAATGTAACCTTTATTTAAGTAGGCAAGTCAGTTAAGAACATAAGAACAGCTATGTTTTTTTWAAAGGCAGTAAATGAGGCTGAATGAACTGCCAGACAAGGCTCCGCTGATAGCCAGGTGRAGCAGTGGTAAAATGTTGGGACTGCTGTTGGGACAGCTATGTGTAGGCCCTAACAGTTAGTGGGCACCGTTTGTCACTATTATAGTGCAATTCATGTCTTGTTAGTGTTGTGGCTTTGCTGGCATGCATCTCACTTTTTCTTTTTTTTTGCCCCATCAATATTTACATGCTAAAATCGGCACTGCTCAGTTATAGGGTCTGGAGCGCTGCACGAGTGGACATTTGAAATGGAAGTTATGGAAGTTATGAAACTCCCTTGCATACTTGTGTTATGGGAAAAGTCCACAATGAAAATGACATTAAATGTGGAGAATGATAGGCGACATTTGCATCTGTTGGCCATCAAGTAGGCTATTTCTGTGCCATTGCAGTGTACTGTAGCCCACCATTTCATACAATAAATATATTGAAATCAAATCACTGGAGTCATTGCAAATCAATTTGTGCCACTTGTGTAACTTACCTGGAGCTGGCAAACAGATTTAATAAATAGCCTGTAAATCCTCTACAGGATGGGTGTCCATATACCGGGAAGGTTGTTGCTAACGTGCCCTAATGTTACTAGA
This sequence comes from Salvelinus sp. IW2-2015, assembly GCF_002910315.2. Lineage (NCBI taxonomy): Eukaryota > Metazoa > Chordata > Actinopteri > Salmoniformes > Salmonidae > Salvelinus > Salvelinus sp. IW2-2015. The sequence continues at coordinate 132,282 of NW_019943177.1, read as the reverse complement.
ATGACGTTGTAAGTAACAGCCAACTTTCCAGGATATAGAGATGTCTTATATGTGTAGAAAGCTTAAATGCTTGTTAATCTAACTGCACTGTTCAATTTACAGTAGCTATTACAGTGAAAAAATACCATGCTATTGTTTGAGGAGAGTGCACAACAACAAAAAACTTTTATCACGGCAACTGGTTTGATACATTCACCTCTGAAGGTAAATCATGTACTTACATGCGGTAATCTTGCTCTGATTTGTCATCCTGAGGGTCCCAGAGATCAAATGTAGCATAGTTTTGTTTAATAAAATCCATTTTTATATTCAGATGTAGGAACTGGGTTCTACAGTTTGAACCCCTGCAGTTTCTGCCAAACAATAGCCAAACGTTTGTTTTTTAAAAGTTTGGCCAAGTGTTTCTTGCACAGAGATTTCGAGATCCTCTGTCCAACTTTGATCACTCAAACTCACCTGTCAGATTTATCTGTAGTTATGCACAAGTGCAAACTGGATTTATTTCCGCAAGAAGGCCAGAGGGAGTGTGCTATATGGCCTGGAGTGCCTGGATACAGCCCTTAGCCATGCTATATTGGCAATATACCACAAACCACCGAGGTGCCTTATTGCTGTTATTAACTGGTCATCAACGTAATTAGAGCAGTAAAATTAAATGCTTTGTCTTACCCGTGATATACCACAGCTTTCAGACAATCAGAATTCAGGGCTCGAACCACCCAGTTTATAATTACAATTGAGCCCTGAATGCTGATTGGTTGAAAGCCATGGTATATCGGATGTGTACCACAGGAATGAAAACATACTTTTTACTGTTCTAATTACATTGGTAACCCATTTATAATAGCAATAGGGCACCTCAGGAGCTTGTGGTATATGGCTATTCTTTGTGGTATATGGCTAATATACCACGGCTAAGGCTTATGTCCTAAGAACAGCCCTTAAACATGTTCTAAGAACAGCCCTTAGCTGTTGTCACACCCTGATCTGTTTCACCTGTCTTTGTGCTTGTCTCCACCCCCCACCAGGTGTCTCCCATCTCCTGTCCTTATCCCCTGTGTATTTATACCTGCTTTTTCTGTTTGTCTGTTGCCAATTCGTCTTGTCCCGTCAAGTCCTACCAGTAGTTTTCCCAGTTCTGACCTTTCTGCCTGTCCTGACCCTGCCTGCTGTCCTGTACCTCCCTGACTCTGATTTGGATTACGACACTTTGCCTGCCTTGGCTTACCTTTTGCCTGCTACTTGTACTATAATAAACTCAGAGACTCGTACTATAATAAACTCAGAGACTCGTACTATCTGCCCCCTGTGTCTGCATCTGGGTCTTAGCTTGATGGAAAATGATCTGGAGATTTTAATAAGGGTGATTTCTCTTCTCTTGCAACAAATTGTTAAACTCGCAATAATTATTATTTTGATGGAAAAATGTATTTTGCATCTTAGCCTACATCATTAAAAATGACTGATGTTCCTTCTTAATTTGCTCAATAACACTATGGAAAAGGGGTTTATTGGATAAATGTAGCAACCCCTCTCTTGCTGCGAAAAACATTTTTAGCCTAGTTTTCAGGCCTTGTGGTCCGTTTTTCTGATGTCATTGGACTATACATTTTTGCTAGACCTGGCAAACCTGCACAACAGTGATCGCCAAATCCGAGCCAGTGTAGGCATTACTGCTTGTTTTCTTTACTCCGTAGTGGACCAATGGAGACGCATTATCTACGCTTCCCTTTAAAACCCACATTCATGGAAAAACTGTGCCAAATCTTGCAATCAAAAGAAATGGCACTGAAAGCTAAGAAACAGACGGAGAAGGAAAATATCTGAGTAACCTAACTAAAGGTACATGTAACTGCAAAATGGATTCAATAGGGTTGTTGGATAAGTTTAACTGAACAATTTCTGCATTAGTTTTCAAATAATTTGCTCTACCTTTTAAATAATTTGCTTGCAAGTTTTTTTTTTGCTTTTGATATCATTTTTGTTTACAATTCTACTCATTTTGCTCTCAATTTATTGAATTTTTTATTTCAACAATCTATAATTTAACCTTTCCTCAAATATTATTTTTACATTTTCAACTTTATTTTTCATGTTTATGAAAAACATTTATGAAACATTTATGTTTATGTTATGGTTAATTTTATTTTGAATTCAATACTTGAGGTGTGAAACCTAATATAATTGATTCATATCACTGACTAGCAAGATTTCTCTCACCTGGTGTCCGAGCGCTGAATCAGTCCGTGATAAGAGGGCAGTAGGCCTTCTTCTGTTCTGACCTAGAGGTCTGGATTTGAGAAACGGTGCCTGGCTGGGCTATATCTGTGCAGCACAAGTCTATAAGCTCTGTTTGCTCTGATACAAAGGCTGGCATCTGGTCAATGCTTAAAAGAAAATACCCTTTTTTAATAAATCTGGATCATGGCTTACAGACAGAACAGCATTTGCATTCAACAACAACAGAGGGTATATTGGTTTATTTTCTTTTGTCTCTCCCCCTCTCCCAAATTCACCTTGTGTCTACAGTGGATTTTTTAACTGAACTGAAGCGAGAATACAACTATTTCAAAGATCACTGACATATAAAAGGGAAAGTAGGCTACTTATTTAATTATACCTCCTAAAGAAATACATCATTTCAATTCAAGTGCATTCTTGACGTGTTGTCGGCTTCTTAAACATCGCAGGGAACTCACAGGCGCACCTCTGACACCTAGTTAATATTCACAAACTGTCTATCCATTCCGTTGAATCTGAAGATGGCGCGTGGGATGCAACTTTCTGATTGGTGTTTAAAGCAACTGTGTTACTCCTACCTGTGTGTGTGTGGTTTTGTTTGTTTGTACTAGTAGGCCTATAATTGTAAATCTTGCTCAGGCATGACGACATGGGCGCCCAAGCATTTTGCTTATTTAGGGAGCATTTATTCAGGGGATTGGCCGTTTGATTGACGAAGGCAGGGATGTTAAAGCGTGCTACTTGTTATGCAGCTAAAGTCTGTCAAGCCTCCAACACCTGCTCTCTCAGATGCTTATTTCATTAAGCGCTTCTCTCCCATGTTGAAGAGACTTCTTGTTTTTCTGATGGATTGGTGGAAGGTTAGCCTGGATACCATTCTGTCGCTCTCTGCTTCAGACAACTCTTCTAGATTGTTGTTGCCATGCCAAATATTCTGGCCTTCACCGCATCTAACGGTCGGACATTACATTCAAATGTAATTTGGTGTTGCTGTTTGTCCAAAAACGTTCACCTAGAGCACATAACAATACAATTTACACTTTGGTTCAAAAGTTTGGTGTCACTTAGAAATGTTGTTGTTTTTGAAAGAAAAGCCATTAAAATAACATCAAATTGATCAGAAATACAGTGTAGACATTGTTAATGTTGTAAGTGACTATTGTAGCTGGAAATGGCTGATTTTTAATGGAATATCTAAGTAGGTGCACAGAGGCCCATTATCAGCAACCATCACTCCTGTGTTCCAATGGCACGTTGTGTTAGCTAATCCAAGTTTATCATTTTAAAAGGCTAATTGATCATTAGAAAACCCTTTTGCAAATATATTACCACAGCATTAAAACACCAGTCTCAACGTCAACAGTAAAGAGGCGGCTCCGGGATGTTGGCCTTTTAGGCAGAGTTAATCTGTCCAGTGTCTGTGTTCTTTTGCCCATCTTAATCTTTTCTATTTATTGGCCAGTCTGAGATATGGCTGTTTCTTTCCAACTCTGCCTAGAAGGCCAGCATCTCGGAGTCGCCTCTTCACTGTTGACGTTGAGACTGGTGTTTTGTGGGTACTATTTAATGAAGCTGCCAGTTGAGGACTTGTGAGGCTTCTGTTTCTCAAACTAGACACTCTAATGTACTTGTCCTCTTGCTCAGTTGTGAACCGGGGCCTCCCACTCTTTCTATTCTGGTTAGAGCCAGTTTGCGCTGTTCTGTGAAGGGAGTAGTACACAGCGTTGTACGAGATCTTCAGTTTCTTGGCAATTTCTCGCATGGAATAGCCTTCATTTCTCAGAACAATAATAGACTGATGAGTTTCAGAAAAAAAGTTATTTGTTTCTGGCCATTTTGAGCCTGTAATCGAACCCACCAATGCTGATGCTCCAGATACTCAACTAGTTTAAAGAAGGCCAGTTTTATTGCTACTTTAATCAGAACAACAGTTTTCAGCTGTGCTAACATAATTGCAAAATGGTTTTCTAATGATCAATTAGCCTTTTAAAATGATAAACTTGGATTAGCTACACAACGTGCCATTGGAACACAGAAGTTGCTGGTAATGGGCCTCTGTACTCCTATGTAGATATTCCATTAAAAAGAAAATCAGCTGTTTCCAGCTACAATAGTCATTTACAACATCAACAATGTCTACACTGTATTTCTGATCAATTTTATGTCATTTTAATGGACAAAAATGTACTTTTCTTTCAGAAACAAGGACATTTCTAAGTGACCCCAAACTTTTGAACGGTAGTGTATATGGAATGGTTACCTATCAAAACCAATCCTAACTGGGAAGGAAGTATAAGCAAAACATACAGCACTAAATCCTCTCCAGCAAATTTAAAGTAGGAAATCCACCAGGATTTGACCCTGAGCCCTTTTCTGATTTATTATTTATTATTTTACATTTATTAATGATGTTCCTGATCCTCGCGCTGCTCTGTACTCTGCCTTATGAGTGCATGCATGTGCTAGTGTGGCAAATATCAATTTCCATTCCATACATTTGGTTACAGATTAGGCTAATTCTCAAATTACATCATTTTCCCCACATAGTGCACCACTTTTCCTTTGAAATGTAGTCACTTACCCGGCCTTTGCACATGTAGTCACTTACCCGGCCTTTCACTAGGGGCCAGCTAAATAGCCTATAACAAATGACATGCGTGAAGCGGTTCACTTATGCCTGTCCAATAGCTGCAGTGATAACAGCGGTTGAGGTGTCTCTCTCTGAGGATCATTGCCGCTCTTGACACTGACACATATAAATGTTGTGGTTGTGGTTCTTTGCGGTGGGAACAGCTCGCTTCTCTCAGATGCTATTTTCATGCAGAAATATGTTGCCAAGGTAACAGAGACGTGAGAGGCTGAGTGAGCGCTGGGAAATTATCTGAATTCCAGGACTGCAGCAGTAGTCGTGGGGCGAGCAGAGCCCCAAAATACGTTACTCTGCATCAGGAACAGGGCAGATAGGTTAGCTGAAGAAAAAAAAKAACATTAGGCCTAAAATTGTGTAGCTTTGAAACATTGAAAAGTCATATTTTAGCCTAGGTGTCTGTGACATTTTAGCCAAAATGTTCCTCATAAGGATCAAAGTGTTTTTCTCATCACCTCCCTCTCTGTCTTTTGATGTAAATGCAAAGCGTTCAATGCAAAGCGTTCAAATCCAATGCACATCACAAACGTGTCAACCTTTTATTTGATAACTTCTATTTTATAATCCTTATTAAGTCTCGTCCTCATTCCACCCAGTTACCAAATGTGCCACGTGCGCTCCTCTTCAAAAGAGCATAGCTATTGCATCTACARTTCAAGTCAGCGGTCTGAAAAGCACTGAATAGCAATAGGAACGGCTGTATACTGTAGCTGGTTTTACACCGAAAACATGGTCACGTTTAGATCAAAATACCCTTAAAGCCTTGTTTCTGATGAGCTAGCTGACATTTTCTCCCTAAACACATGAATTCCCACCTGGGGCACGGTGCCATAAACCTAAACCAGTGACAACTGATCAAACAAATGACTATATCACTATTCGACTGATCAGTTCATTTGTCTCCAATTTTCAGTTTATTTAGACAAGTTCGTGTAATATGACATTCTGCCCAATGGGACATTGTTTGAGAATGGTTTGACATCTCAATTTACTATGCACGGTCGTAGAGGAAGCATCAGATATCAAAGGTTGCTTGTTCGAATCCCTGAGCCGGCAAGGTGTTAACATCCGTCGAAATGAGCGAGGCACTTTACCCTAAATACTCCAGGGTCACTGGCGATAATGGCTGATGTGTCTCAGGGGGAAGTTGGGATATGCAAGAAACACATTTCCATCTCACACTTGTGCAGGTTAAAATAACTTGAACAAGCAGTGAAACGAGACAAATATAAGCAACCCCTAATTGAGCAGGTGGAGCTATGGTGTTAATAAATAGTTTTACTGTATTTGTAATCGCGGGATAAACCAAGAGGGATGACCTCCATGTAGTGATTTGTTGTTAAATGACCCGTCTTCATATACTACATACGATCAGCAGTTTGCAGAGGATAGACCTATTTTGACATTGCCCATAGGCACAGATCTAGGATCAGCTTACCTTCCCTCAAACCTAACCGTAACCATTAGTGAATCAAAAATGCAACACTGGCCTCAGATCAGCAGCTAGGGTCAACTTCATCTTACTCTGCATCGCTGACTCCAGGGGCCTCTCTGACTGAGTTGTGTTTGAACAAAGAGAAATGGTCCCGGACTCCCCTAGCAGTCTCTATCCTCCAATATCCTCCATTACCGGAAATCTGCAGTGATAACAAGATTAGCATAAGCTTTGTCTTAGAAAGTCACTGAGAATGAAAGGGCTTCTTAGAGAGGATTAGTCTCCCCTCTTCCTTCGCCAGGAGCTGATAGTTATAGAGCTGACTCTGACTGACTGGCAGTCTGCTAGCCCATTAGGCAGCTCCTATTCACATATCTCTATCACTGGCTAATCAATGAGGAATCCATCACTACAGGTGCTTAGGAGGGAGACAGAGAGAAAATAACCTCCATAAGCGATACCAGCTATCAGGCAAATGGGCAGAAAATGGTTCCTAATGGTGCCTGGCTTGTCTGGTGTAAACTGCTGCCAGCCTCTTTACCCACCCCCCCAGAGCAGATGAGGAACTGGGAGAGAAGGAGAGCGAGGCAAAGACAGAGGATAAGAGTGATAGATACAGAGTGAGGTAGGAAGAGGGCATAATGAACACGGAGGGGTAGAATGATAGAAAGACAGGAGAAAGCATAATGAGAAAAAGTGAGAAAGAGAAGAAGAGACAAGAGAGAGGAGAGACAGAGTCTGGGAGAAAGTGTTTGAGACAGACATCCAATCAAATTTTATTTGTCACATGCRCCGAATAGAACAGGTGTAGACCTTACWGTGAAATGCTTACTTACGAGCCCCTAACCAACAATGCAGTTTAAAAAAAATACAGATAAGAATGAGATAAAAGTAACAAGTAATTAAAGAGCAGCAGTGAAATAACAATAGCGAGACAATATACAGGGGGGTACCGATACAGAGTCAATGTGAGGGGGCACCGGTTATTTGAGGTAGTATGTACATGTAGGTAGAGTTATTAAAGTGACTATGCATAGATTACATTTACATTTAAGTCATTTAGCAGACGCTCTTATCCAGAGCGACTTACAAATTGGAAAGTTCATACATATTCATCCTGGTCCCCCCGTGGGGAATGAACCCACAACCCTGGCGTTGCAAGCGCCATGCTCTACCAACTGAGCCACACGGGACCAATGATGACAACAGAGAGTAGCAGTGGTGTAAAGAGGTGGGGGTGCACTGCAAATAATCTGGGTAGCCATTTGACTAGATGTTCAGGAGTCTTATGGCTTGGGGGTAGAAGCTGTTTAGAAGCCTCTTGGACCTAGACTTGGCGCTCCGGTACCGCTTGCCGTGCGGTAGCAGAGAGAACAGTCTATGACTAGGGTGGCTGGAGTCTTTGACAATTTTTAGGGCCTTCCTCTGACACCGCCTGGTATAGAGGTCCAGGATGGCAGGAAGCTTGGACCCAGTGATGTACTGGGGCGTACGCACTACCCTGTGTAGTGCCTTGCGGTCGGAGGCCGAGCAGTTGCCATACCAGGCAGTGACGCAACCCGTCAGGATACTTTCGATGGTGCAGCTGTAAAACCTTTTGAGGATCTGAGGACCCATGCCAAATCTTTTCAGTCTCCTGAGGGGGTAAAGGTTTTGTTGTGCCCTCTTCACGACTGTCTTGGTGTGCTTGGACAATGTTTGTTGGTGATGTGGACGTCAAGGAACTTGAAGCTCTCAACCTGCTCCACTACAGCCCTGTCGATGAGAATGGGGGCATGCTCGGTCCTCCTTTTCCTGTAGTCCACAATCATCTCCTTTGTCTTGATCACGTTGAGGGAGAGGTTGCTGTCCTGGCACCACACGGTCAGGTCTCTGACCTCCTCCCTATAGGCTGTCTCATCGTTGTCGGTGATCAGGCCTACAACTGTTGTGTCATCGGCAAACTTAATGATGGTGTTGGAGTCGTGTCTGGCCGTGCAGTCATGAGTGAACAGGGAGTACAGAAGGGGACTGAGCACGCACCCCTGAGGGGCCCCCATGTTGAGGATCAGCGTGGCGGATGTGTTGTTACCTACCCTTACCACCTGGGGGCGGCCCGTCAGGAAGTCCAGGATCCAGTTGAAGAGGGAGGTGTGTAGTCCCAGGGTCCTCAGCTTAGTGATGAGCTTTGAGGGTACTATGGTGTTGAACGCTGAGCTATAGTCAATGAATAGTATTCTCACATAGGTGTTCCTTTTGTCCAAGTGTAAAAGGGCAGTGTGGAGTGCAATAGAGATTGCAACATTTGTGGATCTGTTGGGGTGGTATGCAAATTGGAGTGGGTCTAGGGTTTCTGGGATAATGGTGTTGATGTGAGCCATGACCAGCCTTTCAAAGCACTTCATGGCTACAGACGTGAGTGCTACGGGTCGGTAGTATTTTAGGCAGGGTACCTTAGTGTTCTTGGGCACAGGGACTATGGTGGTCTGCTTAAAACATGTTGGTATTACAGACTCAGACAAGGAGAGGTCAGCCCATGCTCGGAGTACACGTCCTGGTAATCCGTCTTGCCCTGCGGCCTTGTGAATGTTGACCTGTTTAAAGGTCTTACTCACATTGGCTGTGGAGAGCGTGATCACACAGTGTTCCGGAACAGCTGATGCTCTCATGCATGTTTCAGTGTTACTTGCCTCGAAGCGAGCACAGAAGTAAATTGTTGGGGTATGTACATACAGTCACTGTGGGGACGATGTCATCGATGCACTTATTGATGAAGCCAGTGACTGAAGTGGTATACTCCTCAATACCATCGGAAGAATCCCGGAACATATTCCAGTCTGTGCTAGCAAAACAGTTCTGTAGCTTAGCATCTGCTTCATCTAACCACTTTTTTATTGACCGAGTCACTGGTGCGTCCTGCTTTAATTTTTGCTTGTAAGCAGGAGGACAGAGTTATGGTCAGATTTGCCAAATGGAGGGTGAGGGAGAGCTTTTATGTGTCTCTGTGTGTGGAGTAAAGGTGATCTATAGTTTTTTCCCCTGGTTGCACATTTAACATGCTGGTAGAAATTAGGTAAAACAGATTTAAGGTTCCCTGCATTAAAGTCCCCGGCCACTAGGAGTGCCGCCTCTGGATGAGTGGTCTCCTGTTTGCTTATGGCAGTATACGAACAGGAAAACGCTGTTTGTATGCGGGCGTGTGTATGTTTGTATCTCAGGGGTTGTTCAAAGATGGAATCCGCAGTAAGTGGAAACAGCGCTCTACCACCTTTTATTGTTTTTGTTACTAAGCTGAGGAGCGTTGCGCAGCATGGTAAAATTACAGTAGGCTATGTTGTAGCTGCAATCTGATTTTGTCACCTTGAAGAAAGTCCTTGTTGATTTAAAATTGGTACTTAATGCAGGAAAAACTAAATGTATGCCGTTTTCTAATTCTCATAGATATATTTCAGATGGCTTACACATTTATGCATTGGATGATTCTTTCATCGATCAGGTTCCCGCCAATAAATATCTGGCCTTTTGGATTTACAATAATTTTACGTTTAAAAAAAACATATGGATGAGTTTAAGAAGCTCAGATTTAAAGTAGGCTAGCCTTCTTTTATAGAAAGAGATCATAACTTCACTGTTAAAATGTAAAAATATGAGACACCAAACCCGTTCACAGGGATGGTTACCTCTCGAGGTTCAACTAATATGTACCAGTAAATCCGCCTTCAGTTTTAATGCCCCCCATTTTTAGAATAGCCTACAAAACTCCCAACATCTTGACTGGTGCCTCTATGGCAGTTTAGGACTTTAATGTTGAATGAATTTAATGAGAATTGCAACTGTTTGGATTGAATTTGTGGTGGTTGAAGCTGCAGTGTTGATTCTGTCATTTGTAGATTCTTTTATTTTTATTGATCATTTTGAATTTGTTGTATTGTTGTCCTCAGGGCACCAATGTAATTGGGAGCCTGGTCTCAATTGGTTCCCCTGAATAAATAAATGTTTTTTTTTTTTTAAGTTGAATAAGTCACCTACATATTGTGCTCTTTTATCGCGTGTGCAATGATGTCAGAGGTGGAAAAACTGTGTTCCTTGTTTGCAGTAACTTCTTTGTTGTTGTAATTTTGCAAACAGATGTGCTGTTTCACCATTAAGGATTCCAGCTGTAAGAAACTGAAAAGACACAATTACATCCCTACAAATGAACAATAAACTACTCTTCCTCCTCTTCAATGTTTCACAAATGTCTGACAGGTGATTTAGCCTACTCTATGAAGGGGTGCCAAGTGTTTACAAAACAATGTAATGCAACATTTTTAGCACCCCTGTCATCAACAGTTAAACATCTCTATCATCTTCTATCATCTTCTCTCTCTCACTGTGATCGTAATAGCCCCTTCACACTAAAACAGACTCAAAGATCACGTTAAACCATGCAATTGGACACAAATTGTTGCCATCAGTGGCCTGGTGGGATAGCTACTCTCCCTGTCCCAATTACAATTAGCAAAAGATAATTGTAGCGTCAGTAATCGTTCCAGTAGATTTCTTTCGGAATGTTAGCGGTTGTGAACCAATTCTGAGAAACACTTGTACAGCGAAAAAAAAGGATTATGCCAATGCCATCACCTGTACCAGCAGGTAGTTAATGTAACAGGTATGATGAACATGTGAGAAATAATTGGCGGATCAGTTCCCCCACTGAGAAGTAATTGGCCAGCTTGCCTCTTGCTCTGACAGTTTGTTAAAGCCCAGTGATCTATGATGGACTGTTCAAACCCCCACAGAGAGGTGATTGGCTGTTTGACTGACTCTGACAGACTGGCAGGGCCAGTGACACATGATTGGCGGGTGACAGCGATTGGGTCTAAGGGGCATTGCAGGTCAGGATTTGATGACAGGGCGGTGCTCAGTGCGGAAGAAGAGCCCTGTAGTGGATCAAGGAAGGATGGAGGGGAGGAGAGGGTGCAGGAGGAGGGAGCAGGGGCAGGTGCGGGTTAACAGGGGAGGAGGGCCCGAGGGAGGCAGTGGGAGTAGTTCCAGAAACATGCAGGAGTAGAAGGATGGTGGAGGAGTAAGTGCTAGAGGGGAATGCAGGAGTTGGCAGGGGGCAGCAGCAGGGCAGAAGGGGGGTTAGAAGTCGGGCAGAACCCCGCAGTGTGTGAGGGGAAACGTGTGGTTCTGTATTTGGCCGCGGGGCACACTTCACTCGGCATTGGTCCATTTCCACCACAGGAGGTTGGTGGGAACTTAATTGGGGAGAACAGGCTCGTGGTAATGACTGGAGCGGAATTAGTGGAATGGTATCAAATACATCAAACACATGGTTTCTAGGTGTTTGATGTCGTTCCATTTGCGCCGTTCCGTCCGTTATTATGAGCCTTTCTCCCCTCAGCAGCCTCCTGTGATCCCCCCCCACCCATCCAACCCTCCTCACCCCCTACCTCACTCCTGCAGAGGTGCAGTGAATGCTGAGAAGCTGTAGGCTGCATGGCTGACTTACACAGATGCTTTTTTCTCTCCTTCTCACTTTCTGTTTTTCTCTTTCTGGCCTCTCCTTTGCTTTCTTTACCTCCCCACTCTCCCTCTTTCTCAAACATCCCTCTTCTTCCCCTCTTCCTCTCACTTTCCCTCTCTCTCTTTCTCTTTTCTCTCCCCAGGAACTCGTGTATTATTATCACACACCTCTGGCACCCTCAAGAGACTGAGTGGATGTCCGGACCCCGGCTCCTCCACGACACATTTATAATTATGCATAATGAGAGAGAAATCAGTATTAAAAGGCCCGGTCTGTTTGGATGACATTAATTAATTTATGTCTGACATATGTGCAGCACATCTTAACAAGCCTACTGTTTAATACTCAACTATATTTCAGCAGAGAGTTTCAGAGCGAAGGTAATGGGGCGTATCTCTTTCTCAAGGTGCAGCTCTAATTCGGCGATGGAGTCAGTCAGACCACATGAAAAAAATCTATCCAACATCAAAACCGTGGATTCAGAGCGCATACTGTCTAACAGCAGATATAAATACTGATCATATGATTGAAGTGAAATGGACCCTACTCTCCACGATCTGAAACATTACTGCGATTGCAGATTCGTTTCTGTGACTGCGAGGCCCATGGTGCCACGATTCCTACTGACCGACGCTGGAGTCTTTAACCTCTGCAGAGGGCTCTCTCTCTCTCTAAGAGCCCTACTCCTTCTATCTCTGTGTGTGTAGGGGGAGGGAAAGGGGGAGTCCCAGGTGACTAGCATGGCCTCTTTTCATCATTTGCCTCTCATTGCCTTTGAACAAACACAGGAGCTGAGAGCAGAGATCTGCCGTTCTTTCTACTCTCAGTGAGAAGGAGGGGAGATTCAAATGTTTTAAGATTATAATGAACCTTAAAAATCATTACAGATGAGATGAATCTCCCGGCTGGCTCGCCAGAGAAAAAGATCTCATTTCTTTTGTCAGTCATGACTCGAGATTGAAGGTAGTTTGAGATGGAATCTATCTACCAAAATGTGGGCTACTGTGAACATGACGTCCTAGGTAACCCTCTGCATGTTATGTTGTCAGACTTCAGAAGGGTTCGTGTTAGACGATACCTGGAAAATGGAGCTAAAACTGAAATGACTTCTGCTGTGTCCTCAGTGTTGCCTTTCATGTTGTAGGACTCAAGAAAGCTACAGTAGATACCTGGCAAATGAATGTCACAAGCAATAACTGTACAGGTATTTTCTACATTAGATAGATTTCTCATTGGTTTATTTATACTGGTAAACATCAAACAGAAACAACAGCAAAATCAAGAGCCGACTTCTTAGATAGCCACAAAAACAGTAGGCTTTCGTTTTCTCTTTACCAACAAGTCAATTTACAACGGTTCTTGGCCTGACATGACAAATTATGTCTTAATAATAGTAAACAAAACATGAAAATGGACCACCAATCCTTTATCGATCCCCATCCACCTGCTGACGTACTGGAATCGCGCCCGTCATCCTGTCTGTGGTTTAGACTGTCATATCAGTTGCGACAGGAATCCTGTCTGTGGTTTAGACTGGTTTAGACTGTCATATCAGTTGCGACAGGAATCCTGTCTGTGTTGGTTTAGACTGTCATATCAGTTGCGACAGGAATCCTATGAGCGTGAGTCTGTATGTGTAATTACGTGATAAAAATGTATTGATTCAACCCGGAGGGCAGTATTAGGCTCAATCGACACCGCCGGGCTGCCATCAATGTTGCATTGTGCTGTGTGTCTGGTGCGGCTTGATGAAAAGATCCAGCTCTGTCACTAGACTGAGGTGTGTGGCCCAAATGGCACCCTATTTGTTATATAGTGCACTACTTTCCAGAGCCCTGGTCAAAAAAGTAGTGCACTATAGAGAATAGGGTGCCATTTGGGACACCGCCTGGATACATTGTGTTCTACATCTCTGCACATTCACAATTCCTCCAAACGCCGCCAAGTTAATTAAGACATGTCACCAACTGTCTGAAAAACTGATGACAAGAAATATGTCCATTCATTGTCTACACAGTTATTGTAATCACTTTAAGTAACAGGCAATGTTATAACAAGCTTGATCATCCATCCCTTTTTCACCCTCTCTCTAAATGATGCTAGACTTCCAAGAATACTGCATTCAGTACCATATGAACACTTACGGGTGTATCGTGTTAGCCTATATGTTACACAACTCAACATTTTTGTACATGAAGTTGCTTTATACAGTTTTTTGTGCCTTTCGTCAAAGTTATATCCGAAGTCGCTATACAGATGACTTTGAGAGGATATTTGCTTTTTAGGTAGAAAAACAAAATGTGAAACATTTTTAAAACCCTGTTTTGCTGCCTTGTCTTCAGAAATACAAGAGGAATCTATGGGTCTTGTAGATAAAAGACAAGGCATAAAGTTACTGTATGCTCCACGACGGGCCACAAATCCAATCCAGTAAAACAAAGAACCTATAAGCCAGTGAAATCCAGATCATAGAGTGCTTTCGAGAAGCCACTCAGATCGGGACAGCTTGTCTCTGCCTCTGCGTATGTTTGCCATTGCACTCTCCAACGTGGGCAATTCTCCGCTCATGGACAGACTGCGTTTGGAGCACAAACTCCCGCCAGGCTTTGGCTGCTGCTGCTGTACCAGGCTGACATAGCAGCGCTCCTTGTACGAGTCCACGTTCAGCGAGTGCCGCCGGTTCACCCTCACACCCCCTGTAGGTACCGTCATGTAATGGTGGGAGGAGGCTCCAGGGGGGCGCGGCCGCCTAGCAACCGGCGTCCATTTTGTGGAACGGGCAAGAACAGGTACGGCCAAGGCGGCAGCAATTTTAGCTTCCGACGAGTTATTACGGTTTGTGTTCTCTAACTCCACATCTGTCTGGCCTTCGGCTCGGCGAGCTTCTCCGGGTTTCGGACCCCCGGTGGCAGTGATATCGGCCCGTTTTTGCCTCAGGGTGACCGGGGAGGCAGGGTGCCAGGAGTGGCTGGCTGCGGAAGTAGAGACAGTGCAGTCGGGGATGGAGGTCTTGGTAGATGTGGTGGTGGTTGGGGCTGGGGGTTGCTGCTGCTTGACCGGTTTACGAGGAGGAAGGGCCACCCTCAGAGACTCCTGGTCCTCCATCTCTGGTTTCTCTGGCTGGAGGATCTGCTTGGACAGAGATTTGGACATGGTCTCGGGGACGCCGCAGCCCTGGAGCTGACCATCACTGCTCAGAGATGGGATCTCACCCATCTCCAAAGCCTTATGAAAGAGATTGAGAGAGATTTTATTAATCCCCAGGGAGAAATGACCTCAATATTCATCATCACATCTGTACAACACAAATAATCCAGAGACAGTAGCCTCAAAGAAAAAGAGTACTACTCAATACTCCTACCTTATCCTCATCGCCTTGGTTACACACTCGGTACCTCACGATGAGGAAGATGATGAAAGCTAAGACGGACGCCACGATGATCCCTCCGATGATGACCACGATGGTCCCTCCCAGGAACTGGGACTGCATGAAGTGGCAGCGGAGGTACTGTGGCTCGGTGGTGAAGCGGACACACCCCACCACTCGCGTGGCGGTCAGGGAGGTCACCAGGTCGTCGTAGATGGCCAGCACACACAGGTCGTACTGTGTACCGGCCGCCAGGTTGTTCACCAAGATACTCTTACTGCTTGAAGGGATCATTCTGAAAATACAGAGAGAGAGACAGTTAGTGTGGAATGAAAGAGATGAGAGCATACTAGACCAACTGTAGACCAATTATACTGTACATTATATTGCAATAAAAAAGAGCACAGGGCTATGGCTTGAAAATGGTAAGAGAAGAGAGAATGCTATGAGCAGCAATGTCGTGAGTGGACGAGTAACAGAGACGCCGGGATTCCAATGGTTAAAAAAAGAAAGTAGAATCGCTAATGTGCAGTGAAAGGGGTGAAAGATGAAAAAGAATACTTTATTGTCCAAATGAGTTATTTTTTACCCAACCCCCTTGAGACACACAAACACCCACTGAGAAGTCGGAGGCATTAAAGATGAAAGATTGTACGCACACCCATCTCTCAGGAGAGAAAGTCACATTAGATCCAATGGCTCGGTGGTTGGATCATGGTGCTGTGTGCTTGAACGACTAGAGCTGTGGATTTCTTATTCCCAACTGGATCTCATACGATCAATATACTGTATGTACAGTATTTGTTGACTGTGAGTCACTTTGAATAAAAGTGTGTTCTAAATGGTCACGTCATATTGTATCATGAAGATAAGCTTCAAATATGGAATGAAAGAGTTGCCGGATGAAAGAACATTGTGTAGACTCATTTCTCAGAAGGGGCCTGAAAGATCTTCGGAAGCTTTTTGTAYCATTCTGCTTTCTCTTTCATCTCGGCTTCTCTTTACAGCTCAGTGCTGACATTTCATTTTGATTCTGTTGATTAGGTATACTATATATACAAAAGTATTTGTATTTATTATGGACCTGCCAAGGCAGCAGCTACTCTAGCCTGGGGTCCAGGAAAATTAAGGCAGTTTATACCATTTTAAAAACATTACAACACATTCACAGATTTCACAACACTGTGTGCCCTCAGGCCCCTACTCAACCACATCCACATATTTACAGTACAAAATCCATGTGTACGTGTGTGTATAGTGCGTATGTTATTGTGTGTGTGTATGCATGTGTATGTGTTGCTTTACAGTACCCGCTGTTCCATAAGGTGTATTTTTATCAGTTTTTTAAATCTAATTTTACTGCTTGCATCAGTTACTTGATGTGGAATAGAGTTCCATGTAGTCATGGCTCTATGTAGTACCTCCCATAGTCTGTTCTGGACTTGGGGACTGTGAAGAGACCTCTTGTGGCATGTCTTGTGGGGTATGCATGGGTGTCTGAGCTGTGTGACAGTAGTTCAAACAGACAGCTCGGTGCATTCAACATACACCTCTCCTAAATACAAGTAGTGATGACGTCAATTTCTCCTCCACTTTGAGCCAGGAGAGATTGACATGCATATTATTAATGTTAGCTCTCTGTGTACATCCAAGGGCCAGCCGTGCTGCCCTGTTCRGAGCCAATTGTCCCTTTTTGCAACCAAGTCCCTTTTTATGGCACCTGACCACACGACTGAACAGTAGTCCAGGTGCGACAGAACTAGGACCTGTAGGACCTGCCTTGTTGAAAGTGTTGTTAAGAAGGTAGAGAAGGGCTTTATTATGGACAGACTTCTCCCCATCAAAGGTACTGTTGTATCAATATGTTTTGACCATGACAGTTTACAATCTAGGGTTACTCCAAGCATTTTAGTCACCTCAACTTGCTCAATTTCCACATTATTTATTACAATATTTAGTTGAGGTTTAAGGTTTAGTGAATGATTTGTCCCAAATGCAATGCTTTTAGTTTTATAAATATTTAGGACTAACTTATTCCTTGCCACCCACCCTGAAACTAACTGCAGCTCTTTCTTAAGTGTTGCAGTCATTTCAGTTGCTGTAGTAGATGTATAGTGTTGAGTCATCSGCATACATAGACACACTAGCTTTACTCAAAGCCAGTGACATGTCGTTTGTAAAGATTGAAAAAAGTAAGGGGCCTAGACAGCTGCCCTGGGGAATTTCTGATTCTACCTGGATTATGTTCGAAAGGTTTCCGTTAAAGAACAACCTCTGTTCTGTTAGACAGGTAACTCTTTATCCACGTTATAGCAGGGGGTGTAAAGCCATAACACACGTTTTTCCAGCAGCAGACTATGATCGATAATGTCAAAAGCTGCACTCAAGTCTAACAAAGCAGCCCCCACAATCTTTTTATCATAAATTTCTCTCAGCCAATCATCAGTAATTTGTGGATTTATGGAGGATTTAAGATTAAATCATCAACCCTGTTACTTTATTTGGCACTTAATAGGCACTTACCATAGTCATTTCTTTTATTTAAGAGATGGGAAAACATGTTTTTTTATTAAGTTGAACATGACAGAATGTAAACAGTTTCTCCAAGTTATTCAAAAGGCACCTAATTGCTGGAATGAACCTGTACTGAACAAGAATGTCAGTACATTAATTACTTAATGCGGTTAGAGTAACAGCCCGTCAAACAATGAAAATTTTAACATTTGACATTTAAATACATTTTTCAACAACTTAAACACCCCTCAACACCATCAGGCATACTACAACAGAACATTGTGCCTAGTTCTTGTTCGTTCTCATTTGGTTCTGAGAGTCGAAATGAGGCATCAATAGCAATCATCAAAAAACAGTCCCTATATAAGCCAAGGCTCACCTGTAAACCAGAGAGTCATCGTAGGTTCCGTTGTATTGGATCTGGAACATTCGGATGCCCGGTATACTCCTCTGGAAGTTGAACCTGACCAAGACGGAGGTAGACGTTGCCTCAGTGATCACCACCTTCTTCTCCTGGCTCGTCTTCGTGTTTCCCAGTGGCACCACGCTTCCGCCTTCCCCACCCGTCTTCATTACCGTGGCGATATCAGAAGAACCTGGGTTCGGTTCCTTCTTCACAGTACCGTTGGTGATGTGTGGGAGTTTGACGATCACCAGGTCCACAGTTTGTTGAGCCTCCCCGGCCGGGTTGGAGGCAACACAGGTGAAGGAGCCTGATGGAGCAATTGAGAACTTACTTTTTTTTTTAAACCAAATTTGTAACTTTTGTTAGTGGGGGTTAAAGGTACATTTTCCATGTTAAATGATATGTTTATTAAAACATGTACCTGTAGGCTGCTACTCAAAAGAAGAAATAAACCCAGTAAGAAAAACATGTTTACAAGTTTACATATTTTTACACAATACTCATCTCATATATACAGTTGAAGTCGGAAGTTTTCATACACTTAGGTTGGAGTCATTAAAACTAGTTTTTCAACCACTCCACACATTTCTTGTTAACAAACTATAGTTCTGGCAAGTCGGTTAGGACATCTACTTTGCATGACACAAGTAATTTTTCCAACAATTGTTTACAGATAGATTATTTCACTGTATCACAATTCCAGTGGGTCAGAAGTTTACATACACTAAGTTGACTGTGCCTTTAAACAGCTTGGAAAATTCCAGAAAATGATGTCATGGCTTTAGAAGCTTCTGATAGGCTAATTGACATAATTTGAGTCAATTGGAGGTGTACCTGTGGATGTATTTCAAGGCCTACCTTCAAACTCAGTGCCTCTTTGCTTGACATCATGGGAAAATCAAAAGAAATAAGCCAAGACCTCAAAAACAAAATTGTAGACCTCCACAAGTCTGGTTCA
The DNA here is from genome assembly GCF_002910315.2 of Salvelinus sp. IW2-2015. NCBI lineage: Eukaryota > Metazoa > Chordata > Actinopteri > Salmoniformes > Salmonidae > Salvelinus > Salvelinus sp. IW2-2015. The sequence continues at coordinate 113,223 of NW_019943177.1, read as the reverse complement.
TCCTTGGGAGCAATTTCCAAACGCCTGAAGGTACCACGTTCATCTGTACAAACAATAGTCCGCAAGATTAAACACCATGGAACCATGCAGCCGTCATACCGCTCAGGAAGGAGACGCGTTCTGTCTCCTAGAGATGAACGTACTTTGGTGCGAAAAGTGCAAATCAATCCCACAACAACAGCAAAAGGACCTTGTGAAGATGCTGGAGAAAACAGGTACAAAAGTGTCTATATCCACAGTAAAACAAGTCCTATATCGACATAACCTGAAAGGCCGCTCAGCAAGGAAGAAGCCAAAACCGCCATTAAAAAAAAGCCAGACTACGGTTTACAACTGCACATGGGGACAAAGATCGTACTTTTTGGAGAAATGTCCTCTGGTCTGATGAAAGAAAAATAGAACTGTTTGGCCATAATGACCATCAATATGTTTGAAGGAAAAAGGGGGAGGCTTGCAAGTCGAAGAACACCATCACAACCGTGAAGCACGGGGGTGGCAGCATCATGTTGTGGGGGTGCTTTGCTGCAGGAGGGACTGGTGCAATTCACAAAATAGATGGTATCATGAGGGGGGACAATTATGTGGATATATTGAAGCAACATCTCAAGACATCAGTCAGGAAGTTAAAGCTTGGTCGCAAATCGGTCTTCCAAATGGACAATGACCCCAAGCATACTTCCAAAGTTGTGGCAAAATGGCTTAAGGACAACAAAGTCAAGGTATTGGAGTGGCCATCACAAAGCCCTGACCTCAATCCTATAGAAAAGTTGTGGGCAGAACTGAAAAAGTGTGTGCAAGCAAGGAGGCCTACAAACCTGACTCAGTTACACAAGCTGTCAGGAGGAATGGGCAAAAATTCACCCAACTTATTGTGGGAAGCTTGTGGAAGGCTACCCGAAACGTTTGACCCAAGTTAAACAATTTAAAGGCAATGCTACCAAATACTAATTGAATGTATGTAAACTTCTGACCCACTGGGAATGTGATGAAAGAAATAAAAGCTCTCTACTATTATTCTGACATTTCACATTCTTAAAATAAAAAGTGGTGATCCTAACTGACCTAAGACAGGGACTTTTTACTAGGATTAAATGTCAGGAATTGTGAAAAACTGAGTTTAAATGTATTTGGCTAAGGTGTATGTAAACTTCCAACTTCAACTATTCTACTGTATCTTAGTCTATGCCGCTCTGACATTACTCATCCAAATATTTATTTAATCTTAATTCCATTCCTTGACTTTAGATTGTGTGTATTGTTAGATATTACTTGTTATATATTACTGCACTATTGGAGCTAGAAACACACGCATTTTGCTACAGCCGCAATAACATCTGCTAAACACGTGTATGTGACAAACACAATTTGATTTGATTTACAGCTTTTAAGTGATAATAAATTCAGTATAAACAGGAAAAGAAAAACAAAAAAATAAGTAGGCCTCCAGCCCAACCTCCCATCCCATTCCCCCAACCCCACCCAGCCAACATGTCTCCATCCAACCCGCCCCACCCCCTACCCCCACTCCCACTCCCATAAACCATGTGAAGGAAAAGCAGCCAACAAGTGCTCAGCATATGTGGGAACTCGAGAGAATGCCAACTTAAGAGAATGCCAAGAGTGTGCAACGCTGTCATCAAGGCAAAGGGTGGCTACTTTGAATAATCTTAAATATAAAATATATTTTGATGTTTKTCCCTTTTTTGGTTACTACATGATTCCATATGTGTTATTTCATTGTTTTGATGTATTCAGTATTATTCTACAATGAAAATAGTAAAAAATAAAGAAAAACCCGTGAATGAGTCGGTGTGTCCAAACTTTTGACTGGTACTGTGTGTGTATGTATATATATATATATACAGACAGAGAGAGAATGTGTTGGGCTTTAGCCAAGATTATTCTTTACAGAGTGAAGTATATTTGTCCAGGCCTCAATTGTTCCTTGACTAGCACCATTCATTCTCGCTGTCAATAATTCTAATGTTACAGCTTCTAATAGTAACTGTATTCACTTATGAATTGGAAGAGAGTGAGGTGATTGCAATCTAAGAGCCAACATCATTGTTTTGCAGCAAATGTCTTTGATTGATTGAGAGATTCAAGGAGATATCATCGTTAAGTAGCATAACAGATGCAAAGCATTGAATATTTACATTCATGCAATTCAAAATGAATTTTGTGACTTTGCCCCAGAAACATTTAACTGCAGGGCACTCCCACATCATACGGAGGAATGTGCCTACCTGATTTAGGGGACTCTATGACCAGTTGGTGTTAAATACAGTCTGTAAACAAACTTAAAATGTATATGTTTACGGTTCGGGTTACAGGATGCCAAGGTCATATTTTTCCATATTCTGCTCAAGTTAAACGGTTGTTCAGATTAAAAAAGTTGTTTATATATTATAGAGATCATTCCTTTGAGAGTCCAGATCAATTATTTATAAATCCCATCATTGGACGGTTCAGTATTTGGGTTTCCCAATGGACTCTATAGGCCAGCATTGCTGTAAATATATAAATAAATGATTTGCCTGGTAATGTGTGAAATATTGGCGGATGGGCGTATGGATAATTGTTTTTCAATGTTGAAACTTTATTAACATTCACAACTCCATGAACATTTATTAGCTTTTCTGTTTCCTTTAAAACAAAAAGGTGGAACTAAATGTAATGGCAGAACAGAGTTCATCGTAGGATCATTTTGATACAGATCAAATGGTCTGAAAAGCTGACCTCAGGGCCTACTGAAAAACCAGAGCATACAAACAGAAACACTCAACATAGTCTACCACAACAGACGTTTCAATGACACCCACCTGAGTCCTTCACAGTGGTGATGAGGATGTCCAGAGTCCCGTCACTGTGCACCACAGCCCGGGAGGAATTGGACATGAGGCGGCCGTCTGGCGCAATCCAGTGGATGATGGGGTCTGGGTCGCCCCTGGCCTTACAGCGCAGAGCTACACTCTGACCCTCCAGCGCTCGCAGCTCCTGGAGGCAGTTAGACGGTGGGGTAGGGTGAACGATATTACCGTGATAGGTATTGAATTATCGTGATTAAAACAGTTATCGTGGTTAGCAATAGCATGATAATCGATGTTTGACAATTATTGCAATAAATGTGTTTATTCTGGAAAGGGATGACATGATGATCAATATTTCATTAATTATCATGTTAAAAAAGTGTGTTCAGTGATATACATGATAGTTACTTTTTGTCCGTGTCAAATAGCATGYTAAAAACAGTTATAATGCTTCTGTTATCACTGGATTGTTGCAATACTATTGACAAATGATCTTATTATCATCTCAGCCTTACCTGGGAGTGTCTGGTGATGAGAGGCGGCTCACAGAGGAACTCTTCTTCAGACACGGTCCAGAAGTACCGTCCAGCCAGGTGCTGCGGAGCCGCACATGTCTCCAGATCATCCTCCCGCCTCAGCCTCCTCAGCCACAGCAGCTCACAGTTACACCTCAGTGGGTTCCCCCCAAAACTCAACGCGAATGACGACGGACCCATGCTTCCTGACGTGGCCAGAACCCCAGCCCGCTGGAACACAGGGTCTGGCGGAAGCTTCTGGAGCTTGTTGGAAGTGACATCAAGCCGTTTGAGCTTCTGCAGGCCGGAGAAGGTTCCTATAGGGATGTAGCTAAGCATGTTATGGTCCAAGCCCAGGGTGTGGAGGCTGGTCATTCTCTGGATGGCCACCCAGGGGGTGCTTTCTAAGTTGTTGTAGGACAGATCTAACTCCTCTAGAGCCGTGAGATCATTGAAGGCCCCAGTGTGGATATGAATCAGTTGGTTGTTGTTAAGAATGAGATGGTGAAGTTTGGACATCCCGCTGAAGGTGTCGTTGGTGAGCCTCGTCAGACGGTTGCTGTCCAAGTGCAAGGCCCTGAGGTTCTCCAGATCTTTAAAGGCGTGAGGCGAGATGGAACCGATGGTGTTCCGAGACAACGTCAGGTCCTGAAGCTTGGTCATGTTGGCAAAGTCCCGCTGTTTGATGCTCGTGACGAAGTTATCGCCCAGACGCATCTCGACGGTGTGCCGGTCGATGTTTGGGGGGACGAAGAGGAGGCCCTTCTTGTCGCAGAGGGTTGCCAGGTTGGGGTTGAGCATCTGGCAGACACAGCGTTTTGGGCACAGCTGGACCTTGTGGGCCTTTACAGCCATGCCAAGGACCATCAGGTAAACTAGTAGGGTCTCCATCAGGCTTTCCAGTCAGGCTAACACACCTGGCCAGATAAGAGAGAGAAAGAACTGTAATATCCTACGTGGAGTTGGATAGAGATAACCCCAAGACACTGATCTAAGGTAATTTCCGCCTAAATAGGAGACAACATAGAAAGGATTTTAATTACATGCAGTTGGATGAAGTTTCACCAGACTGATCRAAGGTCCGTTTTTTTTTCTCCTGATAGGATGGCTGCGTACGCTGAAGTAGAGACTGGAGAGAAAAGATTGTATTTGTTCATTTGGGTACAGCTACTCTTCCTGGATCCTGGGGTCCACTCAAATCACAAAACAAAGCAATCATATACACCCACACAAAAGCAACGAAGTAGAGACGAGAGAGACAGAATTGTATTTGGATTACCATTAGCTGTTACTTTATCCAGAGCTACTCTTCCTGGAGCTCAGACAAAACAATCATACACCCAGACAAAAACAATGCCAGAGAGCGCAAAGTATTCTATTCTGAATCCTGAGAGCTCTGCAGGTAGTCTAGTGAGTAGCGGGGGATACTGCAGCTGGAGTGCAGAGAGAGTTTGCCTAACGACACGTGAAATACTGCTCATAATGWGTTATATAACTCATTCTTATTGGCTACATGTACAGAAAACATGAATCTACCATGCGTGTCTCATGGTTCTTGATTACGGGAGGAAGGTGCAATGTCCAACGCCTAAAGATCTCACAACAGCAGCATAACTCAAAGCCGAACCTTTAGACACAGAGTGTTATATCATCATTGGTTTTTCTTTGGTCCTCGGGTGGCAGGTAGCCTAGTGGTTAGAGCGTTGGGCCAGTAACCGTAAGGTTGCTGGATTGAATCCCTGAGCTGACAAGGTAAAAATCTGTTGTTCTGCCCCTGAACAAGGCAGTTAACCTACTGTRCCCTGGTAAGCTGTCATTGTAAATAAGAATTGATTCTTAACTGACTTGCCTGGTTGAATAAAAAATGTTTTAAATAACTGAGGTTATATCTCTGTGTCTTGAATAATGTGCGTTTTTATCTGACTAAAAGCCTGGAAGCTCTCTGTACACCTTCAAAAGCTTTTTCCACCTGCAGCTTTTGATATAGAATCTGTAAAACAATAACCTTAACTGTCAAAATAGTTTGAGGAATTTGAAGAATGTCTCGGAATTCTCAGAATGTGTCAGGGAATGAAGAATTCTGCAGATGGAACATGAGTGACAAACTGCCATGGGGGAACGTTCTGTTGCAACATTAACGGAGACTGAGGCCTGGTGGGAACATAGTGACAACACCTGTCATCTGTAAAACACATCCCGGCCTGACGACTAAAGGAAAAAGGTTGCCGCCTAGGAGTCTGCGGCCGACAATAAAAACGAGAACACAGTGAAATCATTTTAGAGAGAGCAGAGCACACACTGTCTCCCTGGTCTGACATTTCAATGAACGCCACGCTACATAAAAATCCCACTTTTCTTGGAGAACAGGTTTATGCCCTTGTTTTATAGGACGTTTTACCACGACTGAGTAACAGTTATAGAAATGTGTTGACTCTCTGTCCTGTGTTGACTGCTTGGGTGGCTGGTGCTGGTGAGAGGGGAGTAGTAGGCTTAGCAGTGAGGGCCTAAGTAAGTCGATGACAAATGGACTGTGGTGTAATTGTTAAATGGACAAGTTATGACACTCCTTAAGCATGGCAAACGACTGCCAGATCGTGACCCAAACTGAGGAAATACGGCTGGTGGTGTGTGGGTGCGAGAGAGAGAGTGTGTAATGGGAGAATGTGTGTGTGCGTGTGTTGAGGGGTTAGGTGTTTGTCTGTTTTTGTGATAGTGGTAGCGTGTGTAGGTGGGTTTGCATGTGTGTAGGGGTGTGTGCTTTTCTGTGTGTGAAAGAGAGATAGCGAGTTAGTATGCGAGTTAGTATGCGTGCGAGTGTGTGTTTATGCGTGCGTGCCAACCAACCTTCTGCTTTGCTCTGGATGGCACAGCCTCTGGATGTGCAATGAGGCAGAGAGGACCTGCTCCTTCCCGACTCAAATGGCAATGGAGACGCGATATTGATTCACTCCGTAGAGATGGGGCTTTTTTCGCCGGTGATAACTCAGCCAAACGTGAAGAGAATGGTTGAGACGGTTATCACTGCGAAATTCMTTTTGTGAGGACAAAAGTACAACCCCATCGCCAAGACATGATGAGAAGCAGGAAATACATGTCGGCGCCGGTCTCCCTAATTTGCATTTAATTACGGTGGGGTTTCTACACAGCTATTTGCATAGCAGGTCACATTCATCCTCTAGATGAACAAATAACTAGATAATCAATCAATGATTTAATCAATGCTTTACTCAACCTTAGAATGTCAAACCTTAGATAATATAGAGAACACTTTCAGACACACACACATATGCACACACTCACTCACACACACGGGTGGATTATTCCTAATAGAAAGCAGCTTGGTAGACATCAACATTTACAGTGACACTCAAGCGCAATGGCAGCAGCAGAGGCATACTACTGTTTTAGTGGAGGATATCTATGCTCTCCCTGGGGCAGCGATCATCCAGAAAAGCCTTATACAGCATCCTACACACACACACACACACACACACACACACACATAAACACACTTCTGCAGCAGGCAGGCAGCTGGGCCAGTTGGGTCATGAGGGATCTGTTTTCAGATGGTCTAACGTATGCTGGGCCTCATATAGAGAAAGCCTCTACTGCATCATCACATTGCTGCTGGGCTGTGGGCCCTGGGCTTGGAACCGGGAGGGGGGAGAGAGAGAAAGAGAAAGAAAGAGAAAGAGAGAGAGAAAACTAATGCTTGTCATGCTTACAGATGGAACTTCTGCGTAGTGGCCCTGTCTCACCTAGGTACTGCAGAGACAAAGCTAGATACTGCATTCTCCATCGGAAGCTAAATGCTTTCAGTACATGTATTGAGGTTGTGGTATGAAACTGATATTTCCTATTTTATAAGGAGAAACACATTAGGGGCTTGGTAGCATTACAGACACCCTCATGCTGATATAAACACGTTCTGATTTGTTGACCTGGAGAGAATTGTTCACCACATGAAATTAGTTAGTGTTTGATTAAAAACATTCCTTAATTAAACTGGATAAATTGGTGTTGAACAGTTTAAGTATGTCCTGAACACACCATCAGCCTGTGTGTCTGTGCGTGCGTGCGTGCGCACATGCAAGAGCGAGTCAGAGTAAGAGTATGTGTGGGTGTGTGAGACAGAGAGTGTGTGTTTGTTGGAATACCAATTTACATCAGTGTCTGCCAATGCGATGTGCTAGGTCTAGGGTGACATCCTTGATACCATGGCAACACCAAAACCTCACTTTGGGATGGCATGTCTTTAAAGGTTCATTCTCAGACAACCTAATACTGCGTTGAGTCAGTACTATTGTCCCACAGATTTCATTGGCCTATTAGATTCCAATGCTACTACGGTAGGTCCATCAATAACATCTGGTGTTTTGTTTGCCATTGGGGTCATACTTTGATGAGGTCTGAATTATGGAGGAAAAGGTCAAATGCATTTAGCGTGGCCTAATGAACGGGGTGGCTGGATCCAACTGATCTTATAGCTCTCTCTCACACACACACACACACACACAGTCAGATCGATCTACACAGAGGCATAAAATAACGCTTCAATCCTTTCATTTTAACTTCCCATTGATGTTAGATAGGTACCGTAGGTAACATGGCTGAGGTGACCTAAACCGTGGATGTAATGAGCCGCCAGCTACGTTCTCCAGTCGAGGAGATCCCAAAGAACTGTGGGGTCTGAGGTGGCACAGGTTCAGTTTCAGAATGAAGAGGGACGTCTTAGCAGGCTGAGTGAACAGGCCCCTCTCTATCAATGGAATTGTCTTCAGTGCTTTTAGTCTTCTTTTTTGGTGTGAACCCTCCTTTTCCCTTTGGCGTGAAGATCCAAAAATGCATCTGTTGTTTTTCACCTTGTAGAGGGAATAGATTGTTTCTCCTGGCAAATACATCCAATCCTATGAGCTGAATAATCAATAGGCCCACTGTTTGCCTTCCCCCCTTTCTTACTGAATATGCTGTGCATTCAGCAAAGCTATTGTGAGGTAAGCAATGTAAATTAGGTCGATGTGCTCAGTCTACTGTAGCCCAAGCCACAGCTCCTTGGATGCGTTGGTGGTGAAAGGAACTATACTACACATCCCTCTCTTTTTAGACTATGAATCATGTTAGTGAAAGACATAAGCATTGCCTTCAATGAAAAGGCTACGCCATGATGAATGTTTCGGCGTGATATTGAATGTTGTGATCAGAGAGCGTTGTAGCCTTTCGAGCAGTCAGCAAACAGAAGCATTATAATCAGGCCTACAGGGTGCTTTGGTGTGGCAGTTACAATGGTGCCTCAGGCTACCATGAATAATCAAATAGATGATAACCAACACCCGACATAAAAAGATGAAACACGTTTATAAGTTATTAGGGCCACATATTCACATTGCAGAGACCTGTATCAACATACATCTGTATTGAACTGTACCTTGTCCAGTCTTTCATTGGGCTACTCAATCCAGGCAATAGCCTACAACAAGATAACAAGTGAATGACTGATGCCTCATTTGCATTCCAGTAAGGGCTGTTAATGGCAAATATTTTGTTTTGTGGTCATATTTCATTCTCTCTTACCACTCTGCAAGTTATTTTGGTTGGACTGACAAGAACTCATATAATGTCCGAGCACAAGCGCAGTCATTTCACATCTTAATTCAATCTGATGCGATCCACCATGCATCTGTAAGTGGACAAGACGATAATTGGTACATTACATGATTTTCAGTTTCAACTAGACAAAAAAAACTCCGCACGCAAGCAAGGGGGTTCTATAAATACAATTTGTAATCTGACCGCTTTGCTCATCATCTGAAGGGATTTTTTGACCTTGCGGTGTTATAGCCTAGCTTTTCAAAGATCTAGGCGCATGACAGCTGTCTTTAGGAGATCCCTCACCTTTTCAGACACCCCGCCGTGAGAGGCAATGAGGATGGGAGCCTAATTGCAGTAAAAACCGTACTGCTGCTCCTCATGCAATTTCTTCAAAGCCGATTACCCAAAAGAGTTCAACAACAATACGATGCATTTAATGTATGGTAGGCTATAAAAAAATATTGCTTAAAGTTTACCTTGAAGACGGAGCATCAGCCCTGTTCAATCTGGGGTAGTAGGCCTACCGCGTAAATTCTTCCGCAAATGCTGTTATGAGCGCCAAAACATTTTGACAGAATTCTGTGTAATGTAAATGGTGGTTCCTTGAGCAGACTCAGGTGTCCCAAAAATGTGCGCTGGATCCTAATATAGTCTGTGAGAATGGCCTTCGAAACCAGCGATGCCCTTCAAGAAATCCATGACCATAGAAAGCAACATTCCAACGCCTTACTTACTTCCCCCGGTGTATCTACGTGGGAAATGCACACTTGATGTTGGCTATCTAAAAGAAAACTGCAGGAGGATGAGGTCCCGCTATCGCTTTGAGTCTACAGCTTTCCAGCCACACCACAGAGGATTGCCTCTGCGCACTCGGACGGCATGAACCGTTTAATAGCAGAGAAAACGCCTTTGTAGCGATACGGCGCTGTCTACTGACTGCTGGTGCTGCATTCGGAACGCGTAGAAGTCAGATGTTCGCATCGCTTTTTCTCAGCAGGTCCGCCGGTGACATGCGGGCTCAAAGCAACCTAGTCAGACTGACACCCCGCTAGATCCCCTCTGTCCTCCGGTCCGYGCGTCACACAAGTCGTGGACTATACTATCAACCTTTCCCCGCCAGCGAGCCAGCTCAATTTCGCGGGTGACCAGAGGTGCACTGCTGTGCTTGGAATGGTAATCGAGGGCGCCCCCCAGCACTAGGGCCATTTGTGCATTCATCCACAAACAGACAGACAGTTGCAATGCCTCCCAGTACAATCTTGCACCTGTATACTGATTATTTAAATTAGTAGGCTGTATGAACTCAGCTTCACATCTGACAATGCATTGTCCCTATAGTAGGCTATATGGAAATACTGTATTAATCACCATGCTGTTATTCATTTATCATCACAATGATTGTGAGCTTAACACATTTATGAGCAATCATTAAACTCAATGATTTGATGCAGTGACATACAAACACAATTTAAGAATTGATCTGCTGCAGGCACCTCTGCAAACGAGCAAGCACACAAATAACCAAAAATGTATAGGCTATTGAACACGTGATGAAATAGCCTTAAAATGTGTATGATCTATTGGCAAACTGAAAAATGACCATATGTTAATTTAAAAAGCTTTCAAGAGATGCCCAGGTAGCTGGGTACCAACATGACTACTTCTGCATTCAATAAGGTCACAAGAAAATGGCAGGTTGGCTGTAAACATCTTTGCACTCTCTGCCCTGTCTCTGGCACCCACTCCTCAGGCTAAAGCACAGGGCTAGCCAAAGGCTACTGCTGCTGTGGTTATGTAATGGAAATGATTCGGTGAATCGCAACCTTGCTTGAGACCTAAATACTTGTGTTAGCTACCTGAGCTAATGTCTAGGTTTTAGCCCCGCAGGCTTACACGGTACTGTGACGTGCAGAAGATGATACCTGGGATGATACATCGTATGTCATCTTCTGATCTTATTCTCCACGTTGACAAAGCCCATGTGTGTTCTCTAAATGCATTCTCTGAACAGGAAATACCATCAGACTCGTTGTTTTTGTCCTCAAAACAAAGCCTTTCCTGCCTCTTAGCCCAGCTCCTCATAATTCACAAGGTGTTGTGTTTCATCTACTACAGCACTGCACTGAGGAGTTCTACTGCGAATCAATATATAGCCTCATTCCGCCACTGTATACAGGCAGGGTTCAGATCAATAGAGACAATGTATGCCCAAGGTGTTGGAATGAAGGAATCTATGGTGATTCCAGGAGCCTTTGCAGTTTTCGTCTGTCTAATATATTCTTTAGAATGCAGAAAATGACATCCTGTTGTCGTAGCTTTCATTACCTAGTTAATCAATAAAGGACATTGTGACAAGGCAACTGTGTCCCACTTGTTCATGGACCAATGGAGTATTAATATTCACCAATCAAACCTTCCTACTCTATTGGACCATGAATAAGTGGTCAATCTGGAGMTGGAAGAAACGCAAGCCTGGTTAGGCGAAGTGCTGGCTAGCGGAGTAGAACATTTTTAGAAAGAAAACGAGAATATGTGGAACATAGCCTTGGACCCTTGGCTAAGGATATGTATCTGTTTAGCATACTATGCCAGGAGGTCTGGACCCTATTGGCACATGTGGTAGTATAATAACTACAGGGTCATAGTTCTAAATCCTGCACTGAACCAGGTGTTAGTCCTCAATCACTATGATATTACAAATGAAATCATCAGAAAAACATTAACACACTCTCCAGAACACCAATTTAATCACAAAGCGCCTTACAACATCTGATGTTGTCTGACGTCAACATCTGTAATTGATTGGAACGTTATTGCTGCGTCATTCACAACTAAACCACTCCTCCCTCCAAGGGCAAACTGCAACGCATTGTCCGGTCTGCGGAGAGGGTCATCGGCTGCCACCTGCCCTCCATCGAGGACCTGCCCCCCCCCCCCGGGGTAAGGAGGCGTGCAGGAAATATCATTGCCGACCCCGCCCACCCCCTCTTCCAAACACTCCCCTCTGGTAAACGGTTCAGGGCAATCATGACCAAAACAACCTGACAGCTAAACAGTTTATTTCCCCATGCTGTGTTGCTCACCAATTGGCCATCTGGTCCACAGAAACTAAGGGACTATGCACTCTCTGCTGCGCACTGCATCAAGCCATCTTCGAACTGCACATATAATAACCGCACTACCATAATTGCACTCTGTTCAGCTCTGCACATTAACACTGCATATAAACTGTACATAGGCACCTGTTGTTAGAATGCTCTGTGATGTAGTGCAACCTCTGCACATATATATTTATAATGTACATTTGTAAATCCTCTCTGTAAATTCTCTTACTGTACAGTTCTATGCATACTTTATCTATTTTGTATATAATGTACATAAACTTTGTGTAAATTCCTCTGTCTGTATTCTGTCTGTTGTCTATTTCTCGTAGCACATCACCAAGTAAAATTCTAGAAATGTTAAATATACTTGGCGAAAAAAGGTGATTCTGATTCTTACCAACAACACACTGACAGACATTTAATCCATTCAGGTTTCTTTTATCAGACACCAAATCCCATTCACTGTTTCCTGTCGTTGAGGAGCTGTTTGTAGGTGAAGGAGTCGGCCCAGTCCCCTGTCCTGCTCTTCTTCTCCAGGAAAAGGCCCATGCTGTCTCTGGGGGGGGATCTGCGATGCTGTGCCTCCACATCGGCTCTGAAATCCCCAGCAGCTCACGCACATAGGCAGAGATGGGGGGGAAGGGGGGAATACAGGGAGGAGCTGAGCCAAACCGTAGGCTAGATCTAAGGGTCATATTCAGTCGGGTATGTTGTAGAATCTTCAGATAGAAATGTATTGTATTTTAGAATAGACATGTCCCTCTGAAATGTAGAGGGAGGAAAAAAATGTTGTTTTTTTTAATCGCAACTCTATTCATAATATTTCTATCTGCAATGTTCAGTAGGTTGCATCCTTCTATTTACAGGAATGTTCAGGTGTGCTTGAAATGTAGGGATAACCCTAACTTAATAAAAGGCTATAAATTATGATATGACCATGCACATTAGAAATATAAACTCAGGGTCCAGTTTAGATGCAACCCTCGTTAGTTGGCCTATGAAATATGATTTATTCTCAGTGCTGAATCTGATTGTCTGCATTTGGCTGTGTATGATATATCATGTTGTGCGACCCATCTTGAATAATTAGCCTACCACTGAGATGGGAAGATTGCCCAATGTTTTCTTATTTGGGTTGGAACAATCCTGCATACATTCATGGTGGCGCTTCCAGGACATTTTAGTGCCTTAATGCAGAGATTACTGTAGCCTAGCCTATTTCTACTTTACATTCAGACCTTTTCAATCAACACCACTCTACTGAAATTGCTATAAGTATCCAGTGCAGGCTTAGAATCTGAAAGCTTCTCAGCTTAATTTCCCTTTACCTTCATATCCTCAAAGTCTGTGATTCCTAATCATGACAGATAGTGGCAATTTACATAAATCAGCTTTTTACCTGTGATGAGGTTCTCAGTGAAACAGGCCTGGGGTGGATAAAGACAGAGTCGTTGACTAGTCGCCATCAGCAAAGTGGACTGCTGTACACTAATGCTAGGCTAGCAAAAAGAAAATGGAAAAGTTATTTGGCATTGTAAAGAAATGAGTAACTTCATAAAACAATGTGATAGCTCACTCACTGTATACTGTGGATATCCTAAGGATCCTATCTATTTTGTCAAGGCCTGGCAACTCCAGTGAAGGAACGCCATGTTGCCTGTGTGTGTGTGCGCGCGCGGTATCATAGAAACGGTCACATGTCAAGCTAGGTTGAAAGTGTTTATGTCATTTTCAACCTAGCTGTAAGGAAAGAAGCCAACGTAGCTCAGTCGCAGTTTTCCATTGGGTCAAATTACTTTGCTCACGCCTAAATATAACATGTTAGGTATAGAAATATGTTAAAATGCATCCTGATGTAACTTAATTATAGCATTAAAACTCAGACCAAGGCCAATGTAAAAAGTGTCTGTCACATTATAAAAAGTGGAATCAGAAATAAAGTAATGTAGTGACTTATTGACTATGGTCTATTCTATACTATTATAATGTATTCTACCTTATTCTATAAAGTTACATTTACTTAATTTAATGTATGTTCCGAAAAAAGAACAGTTCTCACATGATACTTTAAGCTCTGTTGGATAAGTAAAAAATGCATAAGGTAATTGATGGACTKGATTTTGCACCAATGAAAGACATGTAACAGAGCTGGGGCGGGCACTAATTGCAAGGGTAAATTATTTTGCATAACTCGGTGTCCTGGGTTTGGAGTTTATACATTTTAGACCATTCCATTGGTCCTTACTTGAAATCCACTGAACCGGAATACCGGACCGTGTAAAACGAATTTGCCCAATGTCAACGACGACTGGTCCCTATCATGAAAGGCCGGCCAATCCGCTTCATACATTTTGGGGCGTGTTTTTGTTTTCGCCAACTGATTGGTTCTCTTCCAAGCGTATGTCCCTCACATGTTGCGTCCTCTTCACGGGAATCTAGCGTTTCCATTTCACAGATGAATAAAGTATCTGCTGCATTCATCAACGTGGCCTAAAGTTGCTGTCTCATTGAAAGATCAAATAAAATGTGCAGCTTTTGCGTTTTCTACGTTCTCAGTCTGTTTGACTTCATGAACGTATAACTGCTAGATAGCTAACCTTATCAGTGGCCAGAGGTGTCTGTGTTTAGGGACTCTGGTGTGCGTACTTTGGGCTGAAAGCAATCATAGTCTCTTCTACCATGGCAGGGATTCTAGCGAGATCGTTATGGAGCAAAAAGGTCAACCACATTCCCGGTGCAGCTTTTCTAGCTAAATGCATTGTTTTATACTTGATTGGCTAGCTAGCTATATAAATTGCTAGCATAGTAGCATGGCACAGTAGCAAGTTAGCTAAGTATCGCCACACTTTTGAAAAAAAAGTCTAAGCAGTTATGTACGATTATTTCCTTTTTGGCATTGCAACATGTAACGTTAGCTATATTCTGTAGCATGCGGTCAATGCATGATTAACAGGTTGAACGAGTCAACTAGTTAGCGAACTAGCTTCAATGTCACAGTTAGTTAGCTTAGCTAACTAGTTAGCTAGCAGAAAGGTAGGGTTTTGGATCTTAGCTAGCTGGGCAATGGAAACGTAACGTTGAAAATGTATCCTCGTGTGTCCTCTCTTCAGGCACCACTTCGGATGGGTCTCATGTGTTATTCATCATCATCAGTGGTGAGTTAACATCTTGCAATCGTATAATAACTATATTTATGAGTGGTCGTATATATACTGTAGCTCGCTATCTAAGACTTGTATTAAAATATATGCTCATGCAATCTACACCTGCACAGACATGTTTGACATTGTCGATGACATGTCCATTGTGAGGTTGTCATTTCCTGTCTTCTTGCAGCCCACCACCAAGCTGTTCATTGACGGCAAGTTTGTAGAGTCCAACACCTCAGAATGGCTGGATATTCACAACCCTGTAAGTGTCAATGCTTACACACACACACACACACACACACACACACACACACACACACACACACACACACACACACACACACACACACACACACATCACAACAGGTGTACACAATGTATAAGCCGGTCGGGTTGGAAGTTGAATATGTCTTGAGGGTGTCATATTTAATCTGTATGATTTGCAAAGTGTAGAAATGGAAGCCTATTCTAACATTCACTATAACTCTGCATCTACTTCAGGGAAACTTGCTGTTGACTTGCTTTTGGCAAGGCAACTATATACGGCTGTTGAATGCGGAATCAGCTACACACCCAGAAGACCATAAATCTCTTCCCTACAAATAATTTAATCTAAATGTTAGCCTAAAAAGTATTTATGTATTATTTATAATGCTAAAAACCTTGGTAAAAGACAGAAATGTCCCCCTCAAGCATTCAGTCTCACTAAAAAGACCATAATGAAGCGCTATCTGACTCAACTGCCTATTCTACATGTCATGATATAATGTTGTACCTGTACACAATCAATTTTTATGTTACACCCTCCTGGACAGGCCCCTTATGTAGTGTGTCTCTGTTCACAATGACGTGATTATTTATCTATTGTCCTTCTTCTCTCCCTACCTCAGGCCACTAACGAGGTGGTGGGTCGCGTGCCCAAAGCCACCCAGACAGAGATGTTAGCTGCAGTAGAGTCCTGCTCCAGGGCCTACGCCTCCTGGGCCGAGACCTCCATCCTCACCCGCCAGCAGATCTTCCTCCGATACCAGCAGCTCATCAAGGAAAACATTGTAAGGAAAGGCCCTGGTCTGAAAACGGGCCTCCATAGGAATGGTTCCCAATACTTTGTTCAATATAATGCCTTTTGAGCTGTATTGAAAATCGTGATCCAAAGAATAAGCTACAAACATGTTTCTTTGCAACAACCGGGGCCTAAAACATGAATGTTCATCAAAGATGATTGGTTAATTTATTTATTTTCATCTGTGTTTTCAGAAAGAGCTAGCCAGGCTGATCACCCTGGAGCAGGGCAAGACTCTGGCTGACGCGGAGGGAGACGTCTTCAGAGGATTGCGTAGGTAGACCAGTCATGCTAAGTAGGCATGGGGAAATGGGAGAAAATGTTTGAACTGATTGAAACAGGGAGATAACAACTTGTCTCTGTAGTCTGTATTGAAGTCTCTGTTCTGCAATCGCTATCTCCTTGCACCACAAATATTTGACCCTCTGCCCACCACTTGTATGTCTTTCACTGCTACTCTTATCTCTACCTCCACATATACTGTTTGACCTTGGCTTTACTCACTGTCTCTCTGCCCCCTAGAGGTGGCAGAGCACGCCTGCAGCATCACCTCCCTGATGCTGGGGGAGACCCTGCCCTCCATCGCCAAAGACATGGATACCTACACCTACCGCCTGCCCATCGGGGTGTGTGCTGGTATTGCCCCCTTCAACTTCCCTGCCATGATCCCTCTGTGGATGTTCCCCATGGGTATGGTGTGTGGCAACACCTACCTGATGAAGCCTTCCGAGCGCGTGCCAGGATGCACCATGCTGCTGGCCAAGCTGCTGCAGGACGCAGGGATGCCCGACGGGACCCTGAACATCATCCATGGACAGCACGCTGGTAAGACCAGAGGGCGTGTGTGTGATGAGTCTTTATAAAACCTGCTATTGAAGTGTGTCCTGTTTCCCAGGATGTAAGGAAAAACCAGGCTATGCTGATCATGTGTGTTAGTTAGTGCCTGAGGTACATTGGTACTCTTTGAATGTCCTGTCGACCCAGCACTTTATGTTAAGTGAACGCTTAGCTTAATGTGTGTGTAGGTAAATGTGTTTAAGTGCCGTAGGGGGTAGCAGTCCATATAGGAAACACTGTTTGTTTTGTTGCAGGTTTCATTTCCAAGGTGATTACACCGCCATCTTGTGCCCTTAGTACCATGTTGAGGAGTGAAATAATATGACCTTTGACCTCTTTCCGTAGCTGTGAACTTCATCTGTGACCACCCTGCCATCAAGGCCATCAGCTTCGTGGGCTCCAACCAGGCAGGAGAGTACATCTACGAGAGAGGATCCAAGAATGGAAAGAGAGTGCAGTCCAACATGGTAAATATGATAACCGAATAGGGTCTGTGAATAGGGTCAATTGGGGACTAAACGAATGAAGGGAACCCTTAGATGCTTAGGGAAATATGTCTGTCTTAAATTGTCTACAGTGCCCTTAACCATACTGCAAGATGAATAGTTCTACCACATTATCAATCCTGAACCAGTAGATGGCTAAAGTTCCTTGAGTTTCTTATTGCTTAGGTCTGTCTTTGCACATTCCGAAAACGCATGGCAGTAAACCTACCAACCCTTYTATTCTGCCTCGTAGGGAGCTAAGAACCACGGTGTGGTGATGCCTGACGCAAACAAGGAGAACACTCTGAACCAGCTGGTGGGCGCGGCCTTCGGCGCTGCAGGACAGCGTTGTATGGCTCTCTCAACCGCCATTCTCGTAGGCGAGGCTCGTGAATGGCTCCCAGAGCTGGTGGAGCGCTCCAAAGCCCTGCGCGTCAATGCAGGTACAGTGCCTTGCAAAAGTATTCACCCCCTTGGCGTTTTTTCCTATTTTGTTGCATTACAACCTGTCATTTAAATGGATTTTTATTTGGATTTCATGTAATGGACATACACAAAATAGTCCAAATTGGTGAAGTGAAATGAAAAACGGAAAAGTGGTGCGCACATATGTATTCACCCCCTTTGCTATGAAGCCCCTAAAATAAGATCTGGTGCAACCAATTACCTTCAGAAGTCACATAATTAATTAAAGTCCATCAAAGTCCACCAGTATGTGTGTATATATATACATACATACATACATACATACATACATACATACATACATACATACATACATACATACCTGTTTTGAAAGATCCCAGAGTCTGCAACACCACTAAGCAAGCGGCACCATGAAGACCAAGGAGCTCTCCAAACAGGTCAGGGACAAAGTTGTGGAGAAGTACAGATCAGGGTTGGGTTATAAAAAATATCAGAAACTTTGAACATCCCACGGAGCACCATTAAATCCATTATTAAAAAATGGAAAGAATATGGCACCACAACAAACCTGCCAAGAGAGGGCTGCCCACCAAAACTCACAGACCAGGCAAGGAGGCCATTAATCAGAGGCAACTGAGAGACCAATGATAACCCTGAAGGAGCTGCAATGCTCCACAGCGGAGATTGGACTATTTGTCCATAGGACTACTTTAAGCCGTACACTCCACAGAGCTGGGGTTTATGGCAGAGTGGCCAGAAAAAAGCCATTGCTTAAAGAAAAGAATAAGCAAACACGTTTGGTGTTCGCCAAAAGGCATGTGGGAGACTCCCCAAACATATGGAAGAAGGTACACTGGTCAGATGAGACTAAAATTTAGCTTTTTGGCCATCAAGGAAGACGCTATGTCTGGCAGAAACCCAACACCTCTCATCACCCCGAGATTACCATCCCCACAGTGAAGCATGGTGGTGGCAGCATCATGCTGTGGGGATGTTTTTCATTGGCAGGGACTGGGAAACGGGTCAGAATTTAAGAAATGATGGATGGTGCTAAATACAGGGAAATTCTTGAGGGAAACTTGTTTCAGTCTTCCAGAGATTTGAGACTGGGACGGAGGTTCACCTTCCAGCAGGACAATGACCCTAAGCATACTGCTAAAGCAACACTTGGGTGGTTTAAGGGGAAACATTTACATGTCTTGGAATGGCTTAGTCAAAGACCAGACCTCAATCCAATTGAGAATCTGTGGTATGACTTAAAGATTGCTGTACACCAGCGGAACCCATCCTACTTGAAGGAGCTGGAGCAGTTTTGCCTTGAAGAATGGGAAAAAATGCCAGTGGCTAGATGTGCCAAGCTTATAGAGACATATTCCATAAGACTTGCAGCTGTAATTTCTGCAAAAGGTGGCTCTACAAAGTATTGACTTTGCGGGGGTGAATAGTTATGCACACAAGTTCCGTTTTTTTGTCTTATTTCTTGTTTGTTTCACAAGAAAAAATATATTGCATCTTCAAAGTGGTAGGCATGTTGCGTAAATCAAATGATACAAACCCCCAAAAAATCTATTTCAATTCCAGGTTGTAAGGCAACTAAATAGGAAAAATGCCAAGGGGGTGAATACTTTCACCAGGCACTGTACCTCTCACTCTTTTACCTAAAGGGACTTTCAATACCCTGTGTGGATTTATGATTATTATTTTTTTCCTCAGCAGAACTTCTTACAAATCAAAATGGTTTCCCCCTATGTGTGAGAACATTTATTTAATTCAAATGGTACATCCAATATGACCACCAGCGCCAGTCCGCATAGTGTATGTCATAGAATAGAGTTCTAATTGTGTGTTTTCTTCCTCTCTGTGTGTGTTTAGGTGACCAGCCGGGTGCCGACGTTGGTCCTCTGATCTCCCCTGAAGCCAGGGCCCGTGTTGAAATGTTGATCCAGAGCGGCGTGGACGAGGGAGCTACGCTGCTGCTGGATGGACGCAATGTCCACGTCAAAGGATACGAGAATGGAAACTTTGTAGGGCCCACCATCATCGGCAACGTTACGGTAGGGGGGGGGGGGTCTCTATAACCGACCTGGCTTTGAACCCAGGTCAGCGGAGTGATTTACTGTTTTCTTTTTTTTGAAAAAATATATAACGGGATGGATCAGCTTTAATATTGTGGATAGATTGTAGCTTCCGTCAATGTAATTGTCTGCATCATTTCCACATCACTGAAATGATGTATGAACGTAGATATATATAACAATATACTATATATATATAACAAACACCACAACATAATAATATAATATACTATAATAATATAATATCACTAGTATATCACACACATACACAACGAGCAAACACCACACACACACACACACACACAGTTGAAGTCTACGATTACATACGAGCCAAATACATTTAAACTCAGTTTCACAATTCCTGACATTTAATCCTTGTAAAAATTCCCTGTCTTAGGTCAGTTAGGATCATCACTTTATTTTCAGAAGTGAATGTCAGCAATAATATGGGAGAGATTTATTATTCAGCTTTTATTTCTTTCATCACATTCGCAGTGGGTCAGAAGTTTACATACACTCATTAGTATTTGGCATTGGCTTTAAATTGTTTAACTTGGGTCAAATGTTTCGGTAGCCTTCCACAAGCTTCCCACAATAAGTGAATTTGGCCCATTCCTCCTGACAGAGCTGGTGTAACTGAGTCAGGTTTGTAGGTCTCCTGTCTGCCACACGCTTTTTCAGTTCTGCCCACAAATTTTCTATAGGATTGAGGTCAGGCTTTGTGATGGCCTACAATAATTTGACTTTGTTGTTCTTAAGCCATTTTGTCACAACTTTGGAAGATATGGCTTGGGGTCATTGTCCATTTGGAAGACCCAAGCTTAACTTCCTACTGATGTTCTTGAGATGTTGCTTCCAATATATCCACATCAATTTTATATCCTCATGATGCCATCTATTTTGTGAAGTGCACCAGTCCCTCCTGCAGCAAAGCACCCCCACAACATGATGCTGCCACCCCTGAGCATCACACTGGTTGGGATTGTTCTCAGTTGGCAAGCCTCCCCTTTTTCCTAAAACATATTGATGGTCATTATGGCCAAACAGTTTTCTATTGTTTCATCAGACAAGAGGACATTTCTCCAAAAATGTTGGATGTTCTCCCCATAGTGCAGATACAAACCGTAGTCTGGCTTTTTTTATGGTGGTTTTGGAGCAGTGTCTAGCAGGCCTCAGGTTATGTCTATCGGACTCATTTTACTGTGGATATAGATACTTTTGTACCAGTTTCCTCCAGCATACAAGGTCCTTTGCTATTGTTGTGGATTGATTTGCACTTTTCGCACAAAAGTACGTTTCATCCTCTAGGAGACAGAACACGTCTCCTTCCTGAGCGGTATGATGGCTGCGTGGTCCCATGGTGTTTTATACTTGCGTAATTGTTTTGATTTTCCCATGATGTCAAGCAAAGAGGCACTGAGTTTGAAGGTGCCTGAAACAGGTACACCTCCAATTGACTCAAATGATTCAATTAGCCTATTGGAGGTTACTGTGGATGTATTCAAGGATGTGCGTCTCGGTCTAACTTGGGCAGTTTGTTAGCCATCCTGTACTGTCCCGCAGTCACATACATGATCCTGTGCAGGTGTGTTACGCAAGCGAGGACGATCAGACTGTCTCGACCTGCTCCCTGTACGCTGCTAGGAGTCTCACAGTACTGACATTGCAATTTATTGCCCTGGCCACATCTGCAGTCCTCATGCCTCCTTGCAGCCTGCCTAAGGCACGTTCACGCAGATGAGCAGGGATCTTGGGCATCTTTCTTTTGTTGTTTTTCATAGTCAGTAGAAAGGCCTCTTTTGTGTCCTAAGTTTTCATAACTGTGACCTTAATTGCCTACCGTCTGTAAGCTGTTAGTGTCTTAACGACCGTTCCACGGGTGCATGTTCATTAATTGTTTATGGTTCAATGAGCAAGCATGGGAAACGGTGTTTAAACCCTTTACAATGAAGATCTGTGAAGTTATTTTTATTTTTACAAATTATCTTTGAAAGACAGGGTCTTGAAAGAGACATTTCTTTTTTGCTGAGTTTATATAACATTCAGTTTGCAAGAAATTTGTGTCATTTCAGTTTTGATTGACTGTTAGCACGCTTAGCTAAATCCTAGGTTTCCACATCTACAAACTATACAGGTTACTGTATTTCATAGATCATGTACATTTTGGTGAACCATCTCCACTACACTTGGAAGGGTCATGCATCAATGGAGTATCTCAGAACAACGTTGAACCTTGGTACAGTGGAAATTACACTTTGACATAAGTAAAAACAAATATATACAAACTTTTGACATACCAGTGTTAGGTTCTAAAGGAACCTTGTAAAATTTCATGGARGCTTAATAAAGCTCAAACCAAGTTTATACCCCCATTGGGTCATACAGCTGCATAAGACAAAAGACATATTCACACAAGCACTGATATTTAACCCTTTCTCCTATGGAGAGTCTCCTACACATCTGAACAGCCAATGCATCTCTGTTGCGTGACAGAACCGTAGTGATATCTGTACTTCCTCACTTCATCTGACCTCTGCCCCAAAGTGCTCACTCCTCTCCAACTCACGGCTGTTATGTTGACTCGTACCAGACTGTCTTTTTTCCTCCCGTAGGATCCCTGATGGCAATAACATATCCGGACAGAATGTAAACGTTATACATTCCCCTCTCCTCCTGAATAACTATTTCATATTCTCAGAACCCAACACGACAATCTAGGGCTACAAAACCTAGATAAAAAAAATAAAAATAAATTATCTGGACATTTCTGACAAGTTATCAATAGCTCTCTAAAGTATGTAATGATGAGGAAAACTGATGATGCACTACTCAGGCTTTTTCTCCCCTCCACAGCCAGCGATGAAGTGCTATACAGAGGAGATCTTTGGGCCGGTGCTGGTTGTTCTGGAGGCTGACACTCTGGATGAAGCSATCTCCCTGGTCAACAACAACCAGTACGGCAACGGAACCGCCATCTTCACCACCAACGGCGCCACCGCCCGCAAGTACACACACGAGGTGGATGTCGGACAGGTGAGCCATAGTTCAGAGACTTCCGGTAGGTGCGTGGGGAAGTAAGACTTGTGTGATTGGCGTCCAACAGTACAAGTATTTCCCATTTAACTTCATTTCTAGATAGATGGGCGACTATGCAGTGATTCATAGCTTGTGGTAACTCTGCGGATYATTTGATGCAACTTTAATTACATTTTAGTTATTTAGCAGATGCTCTTATCCAGAGCGACTTACGGTAGTGAGTGCATAAATTTTTAATTCGTACTGGTCCCCCGTGGGAATCGAACCCACAACCCTGGCGTTGCAAATGCCATGCTCTACCAACTGAGCCATACGGGGTCATCTATTGTTTACCGCACTATTTTTGTTGTGTATGCAAGTCTTTGTCATGGGTCGTTGAAGGTGTAATTTGTAGGTTAACGTTGGGCTGTATAATTGTGTGTGTTAGGGTTTAATAGCWGGAACCGAGTTACTGAGATAAATTATGGTGAGAAACCAGTAAATGATAATAAGTAATTTTTATGAACAGTGTAACGTAAAACTTACTATTAAATGATATGCAATGTCTAAATCTGGCTTTTCTACAGCCTTCTCTGCTGGTTCATCTGTGTGTGTGCTGTTTTAGTCTAACGTAGGCCTATTTACTTACAAAAAAGAAATGGCCATAAATTCAATGCGCTGTGTGTGACTGGTTCTCCTACAGTACTATGCCATTGCAAACAGTAAGTAGGCCTATAGGCTAGGCTACATCAGATCAACGGTCAAAAATGATGTCCATAGCTTATACCAGGGGTCGTTTTTTTATTTCATTTTAAAGAAAATATTTGGCCTCCCCAAAGTTTAGGAATTTAGTTTTTGGTAAAAATACTAAAATCACCAGGAATTCAGCTAAAAAATAAATACCTTTTTTTAGGAAATCTTCTCCCCAGTATTCCAAATAATAAAAAGAGACATGATTGTGTCTCAATGTAATCAAGGTATCAAATTATGACAGTTGGTATTTTCAAATACAATCTCTTTTTGGGGTAAGTTGTGGTCAATTTGCAGTGTACAAATGATTATAATTAAGGTTGGATGTGCCTGACTTCATTAAATTGTTCAACAGCAGTCGACAAGGTCGTTCTGGCTCTGAGGGCTATAATGCGCTAGGGTTGTCAAATAGACAATGCGCCAATCCTATCCTACCTGGCAAGGTATAATTTGATATGGAATCTTTTCTTAATTTATAGACTAATCAACAGTGATAAATAGGCCATGGACATGTGTGTATTTGTTTCTATTTTAATAATTGTCCATTTCATCTTCATACTATCGCATTGCTGTCCCCTTCATACTTATCAATTCATTATCTTATAGCCTACTTTCAGAAAGCCTAAGGTTTTTAATTTAAAAAATATATATGTTTCAAGGAAAGGTGAAGTATTTGCTCTTGTCTGACATACACTGGTGGCTTTGATTGACAAGTCCATTTATGGGGAGGGGGGGGGGTGAGTTCGCTGATTCTCTCTATTTATTAGGTACACCACCCCATTCATGAAAATGGATCACTCCTACAGACACTGAGTCACATGGCCGTGGCTTGCAATATAAAGCAGGCAGACCGGCATCAAGGCATTCAGTTACTGTTTCGATTGAACGTTAGAATGGGCAAAATTAGTGACGTAAGCAACTTTTAAGCATTTTTGATGTACCAATTCCATGGTATAGGGTGTATGAGTTGAGATATAAAACACCGCGAGATTCAAGACTGTGTTTTTCAGCTAAAATTATTGTACAGAATGCTTGCCACCAACAAAATGTTGAATATTTGGGGCATGCAATCATCGCAACTCTGCAGATTTTGTTGTGAGGATACAGAGTCAATAGACAATTTGTTTTGTTATTGCCCTCAGGTAGCCTGTTTCTGGTCTTGGGTTCAAGAATGGCTAAAAATGCATAAAATTGACCCTAGAAATAGCATTGTTGGGAGATCTGGAGAGACCTGGTCAGTCAATTACTAATACTCGTAGTAAAAGTATCTTCAACTCGCAGTCTGTGGATTCTATTCGATTAGATTCAAATTGTATGTAAAACATCACAGCGTAGTTGAAAGAGATATATAGATAGATATGGTGCGTCGAAATCTGAAGAGGGTGGCCGGCAGAGACGTGTGGGCTGAGGGTTGGTATATGGGAGTGGAGTTGCTTGGCGGGGGATAGAATGACGGTCAAAGATTTTTTTTAACGTAACAAAAAGTATGTTTGAATGACACTGAGGGGCGGTATCATTACAGCTAATGCCTGTTTGCCTGAGGCTGATGGCGTGCAGGTGTTTGTACACCTGCATATACACACACACACACACTCATTCAAATGCACACTCACATGGAAATAGTGCCATACATGCACTCAAACCTATTCAGTTGGCCTTGCTGTTAAGACTTAAAAAGGACAACAAAAATCATGTTTTTTTTTGCATCGTTTTCCTTTTCTATCTTTGGTTCATTTCGTTGGTTGTTGGTGTATTGGACGAGGGATGGGTGGGGTTCTTGGATGGTTGAGGGGCAGCTCTTGGTGAACTGTGGGGGGGGGGGGATCTTGGAGTGCTGGTGGCCTGGCGGTTGGGAGTTTGGGCCGGTGGCTGATGGGTCGCTGGTTCGGGTCCCCGTTTTTTGATCTGGTGGGAGATCTGCCGACGTGTCCTTGAGCAAGGCATTGACCCTGGTTGCTTCTGTGTCACTCTGGTTGGGAGTCTGTTAGATGACTGATTTAAAAAAAAATATATTCAATAAAAATACATTTACTTTGAGCATGGTATGATCTTCGGGGTCTAGGGTTTTCCTGAGAATGGTGCGAAAAACAAAACATTTTGTCAGTCAGCGGCAGTCCTGCGGGCAAAAACAGCTTGTTGATGAGAGGTTGAAGGAGAATGGCAAGAATCGTGCAAGCTAACAGGCTGGCCACAAACAGACAAATAACGGAGCAGACCGGCATCTCACAACTCATCGATCCTTGTCACAGATGGTCAATTGCAGCAGACGACCACACCGTGTTCCACTCCTATCAGCTAAAAAAGAAGCGGCTCCAGTGGGCATGCGATCACCAACACTGGACAATTGAGGAGTGGGAAAAACGGCCTGGTCCGACGAATCCCAGTTCCTGCCGCATCATGCTGATGGCAGTTAGGATTTGGCATGAGTCAATGGACCCAGTCTAGTAGGGGCGGTGTATCGCGTCAGCATGGACCAACATACCTGTGGAACGTTTCCGACTTGTAGAATCAATGCAACTGAGAATTCAGGATGTTCTGGAGGCAAAGGTAGATCCGACCCGGTACTAGATGGGAAATATCGTAAGTTTATTTTTGAAGTGTCTGTCCTATATCTGAGAGAGAAAGATCTGTAGTTTGTTGTTGGCACATTTAACCCTTTTTTAGGCACTAAACTACTTCCATATACAGTGCATTCGGGAAAGTATTGAGTCCCCTTTACTTTTTCCACATTTTGTTATGCCTTATTCTAAAATGTGTTAAATACATTTTCCCCCCTCAATCTACACACAAAATCCGCCTTCATGACAAAGCGAATAAAGGTTTAGAATTTTTTGCAAATGTATTAAAAATACATTATTTACGTAAGTATTCAGACCCTTTGCTATGAGACTCAATTGAGCTCCGGTGCATCCTGTTTCCATTGATCATCCTTGATGTTTCTACTTATTGGAGTCCACCTGTGGTAAATGCAATTGATTGGACATGATTTGGAAAGGCACACCTGTCTATATAAGGTCCCACAGTTGACAGTGCATGTCAGAGCAAAAACCAAGCCATGAGCTCGAAGGAATTGTCCGTAGAGCTCCGAGACAGGATTGTGTCGGCACAGAACTGGGGAATGGTACCAAAACATTTCTGCAGCATTGAAGGTCCTCAAGAACTTAGTGGCCTCATCATTCTTAAATGGAAGAAGTTTGGAACCACCAAGACTTTTCCTACTGCCAGGTCAAACGGAGCAATCGTGGGGGAGAAGGGCCTTGGTAAGGGAGGTTACCAAGAACCCGATGGTTACCAAGAACCCGATGGTCACTGATAGAGCTCCAGAGTTCCTCTGTGGAAATGGGAGAACCTTCCAGAAGGACAACCACCTCTGCAGCAGTCGACCAAGCAGGCCTTTATGGTAGAGTGGCCAGACGGAAGCGACTCCTCAGTAAAAGGCACATGACAACACACTTGGAGTTTGCCAAAAGGACTCTGACCATGAGAAACAATGTTCTTTGGCCTGAATGCCAAGCGCCACGCCTGGAGGAAACCTGGCACCATCCCTACGTTGAAGCATGGTGGTGGCAACATCATGCTGTGGGGCTGTTTTTCAGCGCAGGGACTGCCAGACTAGTCAGGATTGAGGGAAAGATGAACAGAGCAAAGTACAGACAGATCATTGATGTCAACCTGCTCCAGAGCATACTAATATTTTCAGTTGTGTATTTTTCCATTTAGTATATGATATTTTTCCCCCCCCCCTCATTGCTGCATCCTCTTTTTTTACCTTTAACTAGGCAAGTCAGTTAAGAACAGGGTTAACTGCCTTGTTCAGGGGCAGAGCAACAGATTTTTACCTTGTCAGCTCAGGGATTCGATCTTGCAACCTTTCGGTTACAAGTCCAACACTCTAACCCCTAGGCTACCTGCCGCCCCAACTGCACCCTCTAGCGGCTTTGAACAACATATTGCCACAGAGAATGAACGCAGCAGTATTTGTGACGTTATGTGAAATTGTTCAGAAAAGTGGAGGGGGAAAAAATTCATCGAACTTGGTGTGACTGGTTCAGTGCGTCAAATTAGTTTTTTTCTAGGGGGGGGGGGGATTCCTTGCCAATCTGAAACTTCTTAATTTGTGTACTAGACTATATTTAGAGAACATGAAAAATAATAATGCTACTGATGATAACGAAGTGTAATAGTGAAGTTTCAGAGAAAAGCCACGTTTTCTTTTGAGTCTGATATGCGCAAATCCCCTCCCCCTGGCCAATTACCGTAACTTCAATTTCAAGACCGTCACAGCCCTAATCACAACTGGTGAGAGGATATGCTGAGAAAGAAGGGCAAATTAGCAGATATTAGACCCTTAGGCTACAGCATAGCTTCTATACATTTTAATTGCTCACTATATGTGCAGGCTACACACAACCTCTCGACGCAGTTATGGTCGATAACGTTCAATCTCCAGCTCACATTCAGATCTCCAAACCAACGTGTGACACTGGTAGAGGCTGAGAATATAAACTGTTGCTAATCACAAAACGGCTGATGCACTGTGTCCACAAAAGCGCTTGAGGAAATAGACATTTGCAACATTGTTTCATGATGTTATGCTAACAAAAGCAAACGCACTGTGGGCCAACTGGTTAGATTTTCGATCAACTGCGATATCTATGGTGCTGAATCTCCGCTGGCCTAGGGCTACTATTAGTTTATCTGATTTATTCAGGGGATAATCTGAGTCATCACAAACGGATGATCATAAAGTAAAAACAACGTCCGATAGCCAGGAGCAAGAGGAGAGAAAAGGCCCAACAAAGCTGTCTGACATCTTTTTCGGGGGAAATATTAAACCCTACTGTGTGTGCGTTTCTCATATAGATTGGCGTGAACGTGCCCATCCCTGTCCCCCTTCCCATGTTCTCCTTCACTGGCTCCAGAGGTTCTTTCAGGGGCGACACCAACTTCTATGGCAAACAGGTTAGCTCGCAACAACCAGCACAAGCCCACAACTGTTTCTCACCCATCGATTTTTATCATATGACCATATTGGTCCTAATTGATAGTTTCTGCAGTCAACTATACAGTATGAGGTGGACATTTTCTAGTGTTGACTGTCTGCTCCTCTTCTCTGTGTTGTCTCTCTACAGGGCATCCAGTTCTACACTCAGATCAAGACTGTTACATCACAGTGGAAGGCCGAAGACGCCACCACGAAGAGCCCAGCCGTTACCATGCCGACCATGGGACGCTAAACGGAATGTACACTTGTTAATGTGGTGTTCTCTACCTGGCACGACGTTCTACATACTGACTGACATGCGTTAACATTCAGAAGGGGTTAGCAGCCAAGGGGTACGAACAACTGATAAGTCTATTGCAGTCATGGAATATGTTTTATACAGAGTGTACTATATGAGAAAAGTTTTTGTATTTGAGTTTGACCCTGTTACTGAAATTGCTTCCTGTAGGGTGATGGCAGATTTTAATCTGAAATGTACTGTTACTGTAGCAACAAATCCTCTGTTCAAACACTGGTCATATGCTGGTGGAATGCAATGGGTGAGAGATGTCCGGCGGCAGGTAGTCTAGTGGTTAGAGCATTGGGCCAGTAACCGAAAGGTTGCTGGATCGAATCCCCGAGCTGACAAAGTAAAAATCTGTTGGCTGCCCCTGAGCAGGCCACTGTTCCCCGGTAGGCTGTCATTGTAAATAAGAATTTGTTCTTAACTGACTTGCTTACTTATAAAGGTTACATCTTAAGAATATTTTATTTATTTTTAAGATCTTTCTCAGCTTGCATCCTAACTCTAACTATTAGGAGGGGGACAGCAGGACACCATAGATAAACAGCTTCACCCAGTCCCTTGTGGGCATTAGTGTTCCCAATCTGTGTAACGGAGACACTAGCTAGGTTTCCATCCAATTGGCGATAGATTCATGCAAATATTCTAAAATCTGCATACAATGTGAATTTTCTCACCAGAGATGTTGCCGATTTTAAAGGCTGTGTGTTATGACGAGGTGCACATATAAACTATTGCAGTTAAATTCCCATGTACCGAATCAAAAAATACACTGTAAATTGGTTTCCATCGCATTTAACTCTGATGGTTTTGTCACATCAAATGTTGCATTATATAGCGAATGTTTTGTTTTCGAAATGATAGTTTTCGGATTTGACCATATTAATGACCTAAGGCTCGTATTTGTGTGTTTATTATATTAAAATTAAGTCTATGATTTGATATTCGATAGAGCAGTCCGACTGAGCGGTGGTAGGCAGCAGCAGGCTTTCATTCAAACCGCACTTTCCTTCGTTTGCCAGCAGCTTTTCGCAATGCTTGAAGCACAGCTCTGTTTATGACTTCAAATCTATCAACTCCCGAGATTAGGCTGGCAATACTATAGTGCCTATAAGAACATCCAATAGTCAAAGGTCTATGAAATACAAATGGTATAGAGAGAAATAGTCCTATAGTAACTACAACCTAAAACTTCTTAACTGGGAATATTGAAGACTCATGTTAAAAGGAACCACCACTTTTAAATGGAAGCCAATTTGATTGTCGCTGACTATTTCTTTGTTACATTATAATACAATTACCCATAGAAAATACATCTCACCTGCGTTTATTTTAAAAATGTAAATAAAATAAAATACAATTTATATTGACTCATTTCTGGAAATTTTTTGGGGGGTAGGCCTATCCCTGGCTGCTCCTCTGCTGGAAACAGCATGCTTTCTTGAGTGGTAGTAGAAGGACCACACAACATATCACGTTATTCCAAGTTTACTGCGATATGATGGTTATTATATTAATATTTGAGCATAAAGGTGTTTCCACTGGCATTTCTAATATAACTAATTGTACAGATACAAAAACATCCCACCTCACCTTAACTAGTGTATTTTGTTTTGTCGACATTTGGAAAGTTTACTGACATTTTGCTGTTTCCATAATGTTTTTTTTATCTGAAATGTGCATTATTCACATAAAAAGGTTTAATGGAAACCTGGTTAGTGACACTGGGCACATCATTGTTTCTACAAATGTATTTTGTGCTAACCGGTCTCTGTTAGTATTTCAGTGAGTATACATTAGAATAATCCAATTTGTGATGTTAGTGCCGAGACCTCTGCTCCTGAGTGGCGCAGCGGTCTAAGGCACTGTATCACAACCGGCCGTGATTGGGAGTCCCATAGGGCGGTGCACAATTGGCCCAGCGTCGGTAGGGTTTGTCCGGGGTAGGCCGTCATTGTAAATAACTGACCTGCCTAGTTAAATAAAGATAAAAAAACAAAACAAATAAATGATGCAATGATGCACCCTGTTTTACATGGCATAAAGATTTCCATTGAATACTGCTGCTAAAGACACTTCTTCAATGAGCTCTATATATTGCAACTACAACTAAATATTGCTCTCTCAAGCATGAATCTGGGGAAAACATGTTTTGTTGAGAAGTTGTAAATGCTGGTATTTGCGAGTCAGACACCTTTTAGAGCCACTCTTTGATGAGTCGTTAAGCTTTGTGGTCCCTGAAGTTCCTGATTATATGTTCTTTAGGCCACAGAATAACACACGCGACCGGTAGGTTGTATGGATGTTTGCATTTTGTAACTTACATAAACGGAACTTCGTGAACAAGCTTTGACAAGGCTTTGCTGTTAAAGTACAGAATTAGACATGGATGTAAATATTTATCATAAACATTTGACAACACTAGGTAGTCAGATTACCATGGGGTTTGCAATGTGTTTTTGGCTACAGAGCTTGCTTTTCTATTCATCAATAGCGGAGTCCTGACCAGGGCCCAGAGATTTTCCTAGCAATCCTAAATCTGCTGTCTGGTGGTTATTTTGGTTGTGAAAACCCTTTCACGTAGACATTGTGAACAGTAAAGCGGCAGAGTTAAAAACTTTAAGCAGTAAAACTGGTATTTTGCTGCCTAAGAAAATCCTATGTTTTGACAGACAGACCATGGTACTTGTTGCAAAATCCCAACAATAGAAATATGCTTCTGCTGTGCTGGCACAAAACTAATTACAGTGAGTTTCCCTTGACTGCATTGAACATGCTGAAAATTGGTATTGTGGGTTGATTGTTTCGTTTCCTCAGCATGTTCATTCTTTCGGGATTAACCTTTATGGTCTTTATTTACATTGTCAGCAAGATTACCTTAATGTATGGAAAACAACAATCTACATGAGAATTATACAGTCTTCTTTGATCAGTGGTTTGACAGATGCCGCGTTCAAACCAACTGGGAACTCGGGGGGGAGAAGCTCCGACTGGGAAAAATCGTTTTGAACGGTCAACCAACTCGGAATTCCAAGAGGGAAATTCTGGCATCTTTCTAGAGCTCTAACTTTCCGACCTGAAGATCACCAACGTCATGATTTTACCTGCTTTTTTCCTTTGAGTTCCCAGTTGTTTTGCAGCATCTTTTTTATATTTTTTAATTAACAACAAATCAATACAGGAAGTACATGTGGGAACACGAGTATATATAAATAATATACAAAGGACAATTGGGCTTGGGGGTACAATATCACATTACACAAGAACCTTAATAAGGGACATACATACACTTATTATTCTAACAGCTTTTTTGTTGGTAGAGTATGTGTCTTAAAATATTGTTCATTTTCCTTTTGTAAGGTAAGAAAATGTGTTGTTTTGTTTGTAAATTTACATTTGTGATTAACAAATTTGGCCAAAAGAATAATGAAATTAATTACATAAAAATGTTTCAMCTTATTTCTATCGTAGGTAAAGAATCCAAGCAGTACATCTCTCCACAATAGTGTAAGATCTTCATAAATGTGTTCAATTATAAATCTACTGATGTCTTTCCACAGTTTTCTTACGTGAATACAATGCAACACTGTTTCTGAGTGATCATTACAAAAGGAGCAATTAGAGTTGATGTTTTCCTTAAACTTCTTCATATAGTGGTTGGCAGGATAATATTTATGAATAATTTTAAAGGAAACTTCCTTAATTTTGTTAACAAGTAGGTATGTGTGTGGCAACATTGTTGTTTTGCAGCATCAATAGCGCGAAGAGCCATGAGGCGACGTTCATGAGCATAACATTGATGACGTAGGTATGTCCTCCAGTTTAGCTGCCAAACAAGCTAGCTAGTTTGATAGCAGGTGGATGTTGACATGAATAGTAAAATCATTAGCTAGCTAGATATGTATTTTTTATGGCTGTGACTACCTGCATTGCCCGAGAAGAAATATATATCGTTTGTTGTATTTGCAGTACATCTTGTGGTCTCTTCGGAAGAAGTCACTGGTTAGCCAGTTAGATAGCTAGCACGTTAGCTGTCAATTGGTAAATCGTGCAACGGCATGGGTCAACTGCAGTCCGAAATGAGCTAAATATAAACTTTTGTGCCTATTTTATTCCCATCATTTATTTACACAACATGCCACTATATAGGTAGCAGCTATCGTTTCTTTATTTGCATGCAGTGTAAGTTAGCTAGCTAGCACAAGAATGTGTTAATTAAAGAAATGTAGGCGAATCGACAGGTCAGGACCATGACATTGTCAGAGGTAAACGGGCTCTGGCAGCCAAAACAGCCAAATACTCCCTCTAAACATGAATCGATTCTCAATTCCGATATGGTTCTAGAAACATAAGATCTACTTTCATAACACATCAAAATCATTTTAAAAATGCAAAATATACACTACTGTACTCTGTTTTAGTTCAGTTACAACACTTCTGGCGTCCTTTCATTACACACAAGTGTTTGGAGACGCTATAGCTAATTAGAACAGGTGGTTGCCTCTGTCTTCGGGTAAACAAGCGCTGTAACATGGACATGTCGGAACCCTAACGCTATACAGGTGTGTGTAGTAATTCAACAATTTGTTTAATGAAACATCTTTCTGGATTATAGTAAAGTAAACTTCCAAAGGTTTCCAAACTCGCATTAGAAACAAGCATTATTAAAGTGTAGACAAAGCTTCGGGACTATTGTACACAATCCCATGCCGTCTTCAATGCATCAACTGAGAACCAAAGAGGAAGCCCTCGGTGGCTAGCAGCTAGCTATCATAGTCTTGAGAATTTGACGGCACTGCACTGGAAATTTGAACAGAGTAGCCTTTTAACAGCCTTGTTTTTTAACAGGATCAATACAGAACTGTTTAACGTAAACTCGTACATCGCCTTGGTCCGTACAATTGCCCTTATTTTAGCGCCCCAAAAACGTAATACTTCCAGATCAACTGTAATGTCAATACCATTGTATAGCACAATTTCTCCCCTTTCCAACAGAATCAATTACATGACCCCCACGCTGCCCGTTTCTGCATAATCCAAGCATGCATTGAGCCCCATCAGGTCTTTTTAAAAATGGTGGGTGGGGAAGCGAAACTAATGCGTGACAGTGAGGAGGAGAGATGAGAGATGTTGTGTGGGAAAATTGCTTTTTTTCACTCGATCTGTCCAACTTATCACCTTATCGCCTCTAAAATGTAAATAAAACACTATAAAGAGTTTATATAATGTGTCATTACATACATATTTGAAGGTTTGTGTCGAATTTGAATCAGGTTTTTAGGGAGGTGCTAAGTGATCTTAGAAGTAAACAGCGGCTTTGAGAATGATGATCGCATGCAATGATGACGCAAAAAATGACTAGGTATCCCCCCTTACCCCCGTCACTGTCCATTTCTTGTTTTTAAACGATGAGAGAAGTGCTACACCTGGTGGAGAGAGATTGTAAGACAGAAATAGTTGCTTTATGCGTGCTGTACATTACGACATGACACGTCACGATGTAACGGAGGGTCCGTTTTTTCAACTTTTCTCCAATACTATAGAGCCATTACCATGTCGATCAACGCTTGAATAGAAACGTAGTTCACACCCCCGATTTTGAAGTCAACACAGTCGCTACAGTCCCATTCGTTTTCTTTGTAGCCTCGTTTGAATGTTGCGGTTGCGCACATTTGTACGGAATGGGGTGAGTTTACGTTATATTCTTGACAGCTGCAGCGTTGTGGTTTCTCTTGCAATACTAGGTTTTCCATGGGGTTAGCTTATATAACATGAGGTTATAACATGTTTATTCACTATTAAAAACCAA
Source organism: Salvelinus sp. IW2-2015 (assembly GCF_002910315.2). Lineage (NCBI taxonomy): Eukaryota > Metazoa > Chordata > Actinopteri > Salmoniformes > Salmonidae > Salvelinus > Salvelinus sp. IW2-2015. Next base: position 78,308 of record NW_019943177.1, on the reverse strand, counting down.
TAACATATTCCTGTAAACATTTAAACAAGGTCAATCAATCAAATGTATTTTATAAAGCCCTTTTTACATCACAGTTGTCAAAATGTGCTTTACAGATACCCAGCCTAAAACCCCAAAGAGGAATCAATGCAGAGACAGAAGCAAAGTGGCTAGGAAAAAATCCCCAGAAAGCAGGAACCTAGGAAGAAACCTACAGAGGAACCAGGCTCAGAGGGCTTGCCAGTCCTCTTCTGGCTGTATCGGGACCGTTTTAGAGTATACGTGGCCAGATCGTTTTTCAAGATGTTCAAACAAGGTGGACTGCGTGGACAGGAGAGAGAGCATCTGAATTTCTCACAATAGTCTATAGTATTTGTCACACATATGATAGTTGGTTCTTTTTATTTTATTTGTATTTATTTAACTAGGCAAGTCAGTTAAGAACAAATTTTTATTTATGATGACGGCCTACCCCGGCCAAACCCTAACCCGGACGACGCTGGGCCAATTGTGCACCACCCTATGGGACTCCCAATCACGGCGGGTTGTGATACAGCCTGGAATCAAACCAGGGTCTGTATTGACGTCTCTAGCACTGAGATGCAGTGTCTTAGACCGCTGCTCCACTCGGGCGAAACAGTTGTAAGGGGAGTACTGTACATTTGTCTAACAATCCTGCTTGGTGGAAGTGTCAACGTCATCCTCCAGAAGGCTCCCTTCTGATTGGTGAATGGCTAGTTAGGGTGTGGTCAAAGTGCATATAACTGTATGCTATTGCTTTGGGGCTCTTCTGTTGGTTGTTGTTTCTAGTTGGGACCTTGTGTCGTCTATCCAGTTAGGTCAGGACTCAGGAGCAGTGTCAAATATCTAGCGTGCTGTTGGCTAAAATAAACTTTCCTCTGCATGACTGCCTCAGTGGTCCACTCTCCTATTAGTTGAATTGACTAAGATACCCTTCAGTCCCTCATTTTCTGCCTAATCCTCCTGGCCTCGTACCCATCAGAGGGACACTCATCTCCTACTCCTTCCCCAGAGATGTCTCCCCAGGCTTCTCTCCTACCTGCGGTGGTCCTGTCACTGGGTCTGGTTGTGTGGGTTCTGACAGGGCTGACCCATGCCCAGCCCAAAGCTTCTGTCCTGGACTTCTCAGCCAGCCTGGGTAACCTCCTCCCCAGCCTCAGCCGACCAGCCAACTCCAGCCGGATCTTCTATGGGGTAATGTTTGACGCTGGCAGCACTGGCACACGCATCCACGTCTATACCTTCATACAGAAAGACCCTGGTGAGTTATGCTAAAACTCTACTGGAGAGAGGTGGTGTTTAGATGCTCCCTGATGTGTTACTCTGTGCAATGTTGTGGTATTGAATTGCCCATTTACTTCAAGCAAAATTGAATTAGTATATTATTAAATGCTCATCAGTAAACATAACACTATGCACATCTTCATAAAATACTGTTCATGTTTGCAAATTGTAAATTAAATGCTTATTGATCCAAGTGGATTTTGTCATCTTAATTGTATGTTTTTTTTTCTGTTGACGGATCGTTCATGTGTATCTTTTGTCTGACAGAGGAGTTACCKGTGTTGGATAATGAGATGTTCCATTCCATCAAGCCTGGTCTGTCAGCATATGCAGACATGCCTGAAATGGTGAGACAGCAGTGGTTGTAATTGTCGATGCAGCAAGTGGTATTCAAATATTCAAATATTTCAAAAACACTTCAAATGGCTTGAGTCCCTAAAATGCACATCATAATCATCATCTCCACCACCACATTCTCTCCCCAGGGTGGGTATACAGTGAGGCAGCTTCTGAAAGTGGCTAAGAAAACCGTCCCTCGGCTGGAATGGAAGAGAACCCCGCTGGTCTTGAAAGCTACAGCAGGACTCAGGCTGCTGCCCTCAGAGAAAGCCCAGGCTCTGCTGGAACAGGTATGGGTGGGAGTTAGGGCACTCCTATGTCTGATAGGGGGCTGGAGGGCTATTAAATCAGGTATGGCACTGCCATAGGTGTTGACACTGCATTCACCCTTTCTGCTGTCATCTCTCCGTGTTCCCACTCCACCCCACAGGTGCAGGATGTTTTTGATGAATCTCCCTTCTTCGTGCCAGACGATAGCGTCAGCATAATGAACGGTACAAATGAAGGTAAAGTCTCGTCTACCCATAACCCGTAGTCAACCTCCAGTCAGACCTATTCATCAGCACTCCGGAGGCAGGCTTCAGCAGCGCTCGCCTCTTGGTGGCATCAGTCCCTGTTCTCCTTCGACAGCTTGCTGTACACTTTCTTACCCCGGTCTGTTATGATGACGCTGTAGAAAAAGAGGGTTGTTGTTGTTAGTCTGGTCTTGGTTACACCTCAAAAAGGTGTAATTATGTGGTGAATGGATTTAGTGGTTTACCAAACCTTGTGTGGTGTAATTGATTTGTCAGCATTTTGTCGAAAATGATAGCCCTCTTACACAAACTAATGTCAAACTAATGCTTATGCATGTCAAACAAGTGATGAGTTAACTGCACTGTCAGATCAGTATTAGCCTCACTTGAATTCTACTTTTTTGTTCTTGTAGGAATCTTGGCGTGGGTTACTGTGAACTTTTTGACAGGTGAGGCTTGTAACTTTTTGTCATAGTACATATTGTAATGCATTATTGTCACTTTTCAAACAATTTTGTTTAGGCTATTCTATTATCAGGTTGTAAGGTCAGATATAAACAGGTAACTGCCAAAATAATGGAAACAATATGCAACGTATATTGAAAACAGGTGCTTCCACACAGGTGTGGTTCCTGAGTTAATTAAGCAATTATCATCCCATCATGCTTAGGGTCATGTATAAAAATTCTGGGCAGGCCATTATTTTTGCTACCATGGTTATGCCACCATAGGATGACAATGCCCCCATCCAAAGGGCACGAGTAAACAATATGCCATGGCATTATCAGCCACCAGTTCTCAACCCAATTGAACACTTATGGGAGATTCTGGAGCGGCGCCTGAGACATTTTCCATCACCAACAAAATAAATAAATAATGGAATTTCTCGTGGAAGAGTGGTGTCGCATCCCTCCAATAGAGTTCCGGACACTTGTAGAATCTATGACAAGGTGCATTGAAGCTGTTCTGGCTCGTGGTGGCCCAACGCACTATTAAGACGCTTTATGTTGGTGTTTAATTTATTTTGGCAGTTACTTGTATATACACATAAATCAGACAGCTGACTCCCACCGTCTTCAGAGGGAACTTGTCAATAAAGTTGGTTCAAATGTGAAGCATGTTATTTTAGGTCATCTGTATGCTGAGACCAGGAAGACAGTGGGGATTCTGGATTTGGGGGGAGGATCGACTCAAATCACTTTTCTTCCTAAATCCAAGGTTAGTGTCCATTTGTACAAGTTGATTCATTTTCAATATTGTGTTTCTATGTTGTGTTAATACAGTTTTTATTGGAATGGTAATAACATTTATTGATTTATTTTTTCCTGTGCAGAAAACCATTGGAAGTTCTCCTGATGACTACATTGCCAGAATTGACATGTTCAACTCGACATATGAACTCTACACTCACAGGTATACAATCTATATCCACTGATGCAGCAAGTGATATTTATTCGTAACAAATCCATAAGGTAGGTATTTGTAAAACTGTTTTCCAAGTAAGATTGATTGATTGATTTAATTGACAGCTACCTGGGTAATGGACTGATGGCAGCTAGACTGGCAGCCCTAGGAGCACTGGGGGCAGAAGGTACAGGGATTACATATGTTACATATCATCATCAGCATGTTATCTCCATTTCGACAATATAGGTTTCAGAACATGTATCAAATGTTTACTTTCCCATGTTATTCATAGACCCCCCCATATATTATTATGTTACTTTACCCTCCAGGGTTAGAGTGGAGAGTGTTCAAAAGCTCCTGCCTGCCTAAGAAGTTCAGAGAGGAGTGGAGCTTTGGAGGACTCACCTACATAGTCAGTGGGATACCTGATGGTGAGAGTCAGCCAACTCACTATATCTGCTAGAAGTACAGTCAAATATGTACCATAGTAGATCAAGCTTGGAACAGTTCTTTGGATGGTAACACAAAACATAGCATGCTGAGGTACCTCTCAATATGTCCTCTATGCAGGGTGGTAAGGTTTACCTGAGTTTGCTCATCGGGGTATTAGGTCTCGGTTGCTGTTGAGCAGTTTGTCACAAATGTGTGTGAAAAGTGCTATACACATGCATTTCATTGATTGATTGAAAACTTGAGGTCATAATAGTATCCTGTTTCTGTCCCTGTCCCTGTCCCAGGTTATGTGGGATACAAGCTGTGTTACCAGGAAGTGCTGAAGGTGGTAAAGGGAATAGTTCACCAGCCCTATGAGTTGAAAGACACCAGTGTGTTCTACGCTTTCTCCTATTACTTTGACCGAGCCGTGGATGCAGGCCTTATTGGTGAGAGGAAACACACACACTATGACTTACACACAATACTTCAACCGAGCAGTGGACTTTTCAGTGAGAGGACACTCACACACACACACAGTTAGTATAATTACTCACTGCTAGAATTAGATTTATTCACTTCCTCTCTCTCGACAGGGAAAAATTACTCATTGCTGAGGTGATTGACTCCAGTGTTTCCCCTAGGATTTCTTTCAGCAGCGGTGGCAAAGTTAGCGGTAGTGGGCGGGGCCAATGCATGGTTTTAGGGCAAATTTCCTGCAATTCTACACATTTTGCCATTGGGCAGAGTACGTTTTAAAGCTAGTTTCCTGCAATTCTACAGGTTTTGTCCCGAGGCTGAGACAAATTTCAGTTTGAAAAGTGATCATATTTGAAAATATATTGCGCCATTATATTTTCTACATACTTTATATCTGGTTTTAGTAGTTTAAGTTTACACTTAAAATATTTTACCATCCCCAAATATATATTTTTTGCATTGGTGGCAACGATTTTGCAGCGGCGTGCTGCTGCTAAATGCATTTACAGTTGAAGTCGGAAGTTTACATACACTTAGGTTGGAGTAATTTAAACTCGTTTTTCAACCACTCCACAKATTTCTTGTTAACAAACTATATTTTTGGCAAGTCAATTAGGACATCTACTTTGTGCATGACACAAGTCAACAATTGTTTACAGACAGATTATTTCACTTAAAATTCACTGTATCACAATTCCAGTGGGTCAGAAGTTTACAAAACACTAAGTTGACTGTGCCTTTAAACAGCTTGGAAAATTCCAGAAAATGATGTCAATGCTTTAGAAGCTTCTGATAGGCTAATTGACATCATTTGAGTCAATTGGAGGTGTACCTGTGGATGTATTTCAAGGCCTACCTTCAAACTCAGTGCCTCTTTACTTGAAATCATGGGAAAATCTAAATAAATCAGCCAAGACCTCCACAAGTCTTTTTCATCCTTGGGAGCAATTTCCAAACGTCTGAAGGTACCACATTCATCTGTATAAACACCATGGGACCACACAGCCGTCATACCGCTCAGGAAGGAGACGCGTTCTGTCTCCTAGAGATTATTGTACTTTGGTGCGAAAAGTCCAAATCAATCCCACAACAACAGCAAAGGACCTTGTGAAGTTGCTGGAGGAAACGGGTACAAAAGTATCTATATCCACAGTAAAATTAGTCCTATCGACATAACCTGAAAGGCCGCTCAGCAAGGAAGAAGCCACTGCTTCAAAACCGCCATAAAAAAAAAGCCAGACTACAGTTTGCAACTGCACATGGGGACAAAGATCGTACTACTTTTTGGAGAAATGTCCTCTGGTCTGATGAAAGAAAAACAGTTATGTTTGGCCATAATGACCATTGTTATCTTTGGAGTAAAAAGGGGAAGCTTGCAAGCCGAAGAACACCATCCCAACCGTGAAGCACTGGGGTGGCAGCATCATGTTGAGGGGGTGCTTTGCTGCAGGAGGGACTGGTGCAATTCACAAAAGATGGCATCATGAGGATATAAAATTATGTGGATATATAGAAGCAACATCTCAAGACATCAGTCAGGAAGTTAAAGCTTGGTTGCAAATGGGTCTTCCAAATGGACAATGACCCCAAGCATACTTCCAAAGTTGTAGCAAAATGGCTTAAGGACAACAAAGTCAAGGTATTGGAGTGGTCATCACAAAGCCCTGACCTCAATCCTATAGAAAAGTTGTAGGCAGAGCTGAAAAAGCGTGTGTGAGCAAGGAGGCCTACAAACCTGACTCAGTTACACCAGCTCTGTCTGGAGGAATGGGCCAACATTTACCGAACTTATTGTGGGAAGCTTGTGGAAGCTTCCCGAAACATTTGACCCAAGTTAAACAATATAAAGGCAATGCTACCAAATACTAATTGAGTGTATGTAAACTTCTGACCCACTGGGAATGTGATGAAAGAAATAAAAGCTGAAATAAATCACTCTACTATTATTCTGACATTTCACATTCTTAAAGTGGTGATCCTAACTGACCTAAAACAGGGAATTTTTACTAGGATTAAATGTCAGGAATTGTGAAACTGAGTTTAAATGTATTTGGCTAAGGTGTATGTAAACTTCCGACTTCAACTGTAGGGGAACACTGGACTCAGTGGTGCGTTGTAGATGTGAAGTTATTACAGTGGTGTCCTTGGTTGTCGACTCATCAGTGAGTGAGATGAGAAAGGTTGCAGGCCCAATTGTTAGTATGATGGCGATGTACTGTGTAGCCCTGCTGTCATTATGAATGATAGTGTGATAAGTGTTTCTTTCTGATGGAAAGGTTAACGACCCCCATCGCTCCTCTCTTTCAGACAGGACCCAAGGAGGAATGCTGGAGGTCAGGGACTTCAAGAAGAGAGCTAAAGAGGGTGAGAACCAGATAAGCCTGAATCATGATATGCATAGCAATGGATTTATCGTTACTATTTAGTGGGAGACTTGCTTCTTTCTCTGCGCAGTGCACTTCAGACATGCCGTGCATGGCAATGTATTATACCCATATCAGACTTACTGCGCTGTGTACTGGAGAAGTCTCATTGGCTGAAAGTGTCTTCCTCTCCTCTTTCATTTACTGCACTGATCTGGAAACTGATTTTTGTTTCTTATTCCAGTGTGTAACAAGATGTCAAAGTACCGTCCGATCAGCCCCTTCCTGTGTATGGACATGACCTACATCACCTGTCTGCTCAAAGACGGCTTTGGCTTCAAGGAGAACACTGTACTGCAGGTGAGACAGTAAAGCCGTAATGCACAATAGTCATTTTTGGCAAGTCAGTAAAGTAAAACAACACTTTTTAAAGGCAGGATCAGTTCAAATGTTTTATTTATTTAAATAAATACAAAAAGGCATGTTGAGTGATTTGGTGTGTGTGTGTTGTCTCATTTCCCTAGCTGACTAAGAAAGTCAACAACGTGGAGACTAGCTGGGCTTTAGGTGCCACGTTCAACCACTTCCAGAACCTAAAGATCCACAGATAGACAAGGAGCCACAGGTCTGGAGGGGAAAACCACTGGATTAGATGGTGCTCAAAAATAAATGGACTGAGGAATTCTTGTTGTTTTAAACTTAACAGCCTTTGTTCTTGCCTTGTAATGTCTTAAAAATATGCCTTGCATCTTTGACTATCAAGATTTGACCTTTCTGAGATAACATTACAATTGTTACAACTATTTTGTTACCCAACACCTAAATGGCTGGTACTATAGTTCAGTAGGTCTGTTGTTTTCATGTGACTGGTTGCTATAGCACAGTGGTCTTATATTATTTACATCTCTATTAAAGCACTGGGAGCTGTCGCTGACAAACGCCACTGAGTTGTGTTACTGTATAAAGGTGGATATTTTGACTGTCTGTTTAATATCACTTGGGTGTGATCTTTATTTTTTCAACTGGTATGAGTGTGCTTTGCAAAAACAGCGTGTTCAATTGTTCTACATGCAGCCCTCTGTGCATCAAATCTTACTGTTCCAATAGCAGCTTGGGAGTTTGGAACTGATTTCAAAGTTTCCTTTCTATTAATGATGGAGGACGGAGCACATTTAATGTCATTTTCAAATAGTCTTACGTCAGCTATTGACTTGATTAATTTGTGAATTAAGCTAAAAGCAACAGCCTTAATATTGTTTTACAAAAGTAATATCACTGCATGTTAACCTCATCTGCTCTCAGGTGAGCTTACACAATTGATTAAGGACGTTTCACAATGACAAATCCAGGTAGCTATACATGTACTTTCTTTTAATAAAACTCATGATTTGTATATCTGTCTTATTTCTTTGGAAAGTCACCTGATAGTTATTTGTATTTATAAACTACAGAAAGTCTTTGTACAAGTTCTAGAACATTTCATACTGTCTTTCTCATAATAAAACCCTTAGTAGCTAATTACAGATATCTACAGGGCTAAAAGTGAAGGATGCATCTATGTACAGAGAGCTTTGCCTCAAATGCCTGAGATTTGCCCAACAGACTTGACTACAACAGGGCCACCACATCCTCTGGGTATGTGTGGCTTGCTGTTGTCATGGTGACCAGGTCATGGGGTTGAGAGAGAACAACCACCGAGTCTGCCGAGCCTAGAAAGAAAGGAAGAGGAGGAGGGAAGGCATTAAATAACTAACATGGTCAAAGGCTGTTCCCCTGGTTTTGGACAAGAATATAACAGCGTCGCTAACTGTTAAAGAGTATTAGGATTGGAGTTTTGCATTTGTGACGGGGTGTGTGACTGTCTACCTTGGGCTCGCAGCATGGCATGGTGGACGTTAATTGGATCAACCCCTGTAGTCATGGTGACCATGGTGTCGCCAGGCGACCCGTCGGCCTCCAGTAAACTGCTGTGTGTCAAAGCCTCACCTGTCAATAACACACAGGGGACATACTGTACATTACAGGTATGTTTGTGTGCCATATTGAACATTCCAGATGGAAAACAAAGGGCTGGTTCCACACACACACATACACTCCAAGGCTGCGGCTGAATTAGGTGCGTTTGTGCTGGGTTGGAACTGGAAGAACGCTCGTAACCAGGCTTGGCGACCACTAGCCTAGTTTGTGTGTGTGTTACCCGTTTCTCTGCCCTCGTTCCCCAGAGCCTCCTCTCCATGTCTCTTCCTCATGTGAACGTTCCTGCTACCGCTCTGAGAGAACGTCTTCCCACAGATCCCACACTGGTGGGGCTTTTCTCCTGGAACACGATAGACACAGTAACACATATCAGTGGTTGCATCTTAAATATTCAGTGCACTACCTTTGCACATAAGGCCATAAGGCTCTGGTCAAAATGAGTGCACTATATAGGGAATAGGGTGTCATGAGAGACAACCAGTGACACACACTGAAGCTAAAGTTATGTGTTTGTAGACAGTAGGAAGTGGATTTCCACATATTCAGTTGACATAGATAAACGAAGCTAACTGTTGTAATTTCACTATATATAGAATGAAAAGCTGAAACTGGCGTGTTGTTCTCACCTGAGTGTACGAGCATGTGTTTGCGTAGACTGGAGTACTCAGCGAAGGACCGACCACAACCATCTGCTTCACACAAGAAGGGCTTCTCCCCTGCAGACAACACACACCAATTAATGATCACATGTCCCCCCCCCCCACACACACACACTTGAAGGCACATACAGTTAAGGCTTCTCACCTGTAGACAACACGCACTGAGGCGGTGTGCCCTAGCAGGAAGACCACTTTGTGCAGCTCACCCTGCACTATCAGCTCCAATGTCAATATGGGCTATTTTTAGCACATTTCTGGGTTGCTTGATTGACTTTAATTCTTTACTGGGAAGCTTATCAGAAGTAGACTTACTCATGTTATTATACATGAGTAAGTCTACTTCTGATAAGCTTCCCAGTAAAGAATTAAAGACAATCAAGCAACCCAGAAATGTGCTAAAAATAGCCCATATTAACATATGTAGCCTAAGAAGCAAGGTCCATGAAGTTAATAACATTCATATTCTGACTATCTCTAAAACTCACTTAGATAATACCGTTGATGATAGTGGTAGCAATACATGGTAATAACATCTACCGAAAAGGGGCGGTTTTGCAGTACAGGAACCACATTCCTGTAAAGCTTAGAGACGATCTAATGTTAAATAATGTTGAAGTAATATGGCTACAGGTTCATCTGACTCACCTAAAGCCCATTCTTGTGGGAAGCTGCTGTAGAACACCAAGTGCTAACAGTCAGTATCTGGATAATATGTGTGAAATGCTTGATAATGTATGTGATATCAACAGAGAAGTATAATATCTGGGTGATTTAAATATTGGCTGTCTTTCATCAAGCTGCCGACTCAAGAAAAAACTTCTAACTGTAGCCAGTGCCTGCAACCAGGATCAGGTTGTCAGTCAACCTACCAGGGTTGTTACAAACAGCACATTAATTAAATCATCAACATGTATTGATCACATCTTTACTAAGGCTGCAGAAATTTGCTTTAAAACAGTATCCAAATCCATAGGATGTAGTGATCACAATATAATATCCATATCTAGGAAAACCAAAGTTCCAAAGGCTGGGCCTAATATAGTGTATAAAGAGGTCATACAATACGTTTTGTAGTGAATCATATGTTGATGAGGTAAAGAATATTTGCTGGTCTGTGGTGTGTAATGAGGAGCAACCAGACGCTGCACTTGACACATGAAATTGCTTATTCCAATCACTAATAAGCACGCACCTATTACGAAAATGTTAAAATCGCCTTGGATTGATGAGGAATTGAAAAATTGTATGGTTGTGAGGGATGAGGCAAAAGGTATGGCAGCCCAACTGATTGGCAAACGTACTGCAAATTAAGAAATCATGTAACTAAACTAAATAAAAATAAAATATACTGTGAAACAAAGATCAATTATATAAAGAATGATAGTAAAAAGCTTTGAGAGGGATGAGGCAAAACCTTAAATGAAATTTTTGGGGAAAAAACCCAACTCGGCTCCATCATTCATTGAATCAGCTGGCTCATTCATCACAAAGCCCACTGATATTGCCAACTACTTTAATTATTTTTTTCATTGGCAAGATAAGAAAACTTAGGGATGACATGCCAGCAACAAATGCTGACACTACACATCCAAGTATATCGGACCAAATTATGAAAAACAAGAATTGTACTTTTGAACTCCGTAAAGTCCGTGTGGAAGAGGTGATTTTTTTTTTTTGTCTATCAACAAAGAAAAGCCACCGGGGTCTGACAATCTGGATGGAAAATAATAGGGGATAAAAGAGCATAATAGCACTAGAAAGTGTGTGCCCTCAGGCCTGGAGGGAAGCGAAAGTCTACCCAATAATAGTAAAGCCCCCTTTACTGGCTCAAATATTCTGGMAATAAATAGTGTTTGACCAGATACAATGCTATTTCACAGCAAACAATTTTACATTTTTTATATTTTTGTTAATTCATTTTTTTACCCCCTTTTTCTCTCCAATTTCGTGGTATCCAATTGTTAGTAGTTACTATCTTGTCTCATCGCTACAACTCCCGTACGGGCTCGGGAGAGACGAAGGTCGAGAGCCATGCGTCCTCCGAAACACAACCCAACCAAGCCGCACTGCTTCTTAACATAGTCTTAACACAGCGCGCATCCAACCCGGAAGCCAGCCGCACCAATGTTTCGGAGGAAACACAGTACACCTAGTGACCTGGTCAGCGCGCACTGCGCCCGGCCCGCCACAGGAGTCGCTAGTGCGCGATGAGACAAGGATATCCCTACCGGCCAAACCCTCCCTAACCCGGACGACGCTAGGCCAATTGTGCGTCACCCCATGGACCTCCCGGTCGCGGCCGGCTGCGACAGAGCCTGGGCTCGAACCCAGAGTCTCTGGTGGCACAGCTAGCACTGCGATGCAGTGCCTTAGACCACTGCGCCACCCGGGAGGCCCACAGTAAACAAATTGACAACAGACTTTCAGCACACGTATAGGGAAGGACACTCAACAAGCACAGCACTTACACAAATGACTCATGATTGGCTGAGAGAAATTGATGATAAAATGATTGTGGGGGCTGTCTTGTTAGATGAGTGCAGCTTTTGACATTATCAATCATAGTCTGCTGCTGGAAACACTTGTGTTATGGCTTTACACCCCCTGCTATAATGTGGATAAAGAGTTACTAGTCTTACAGAACACAGAGGGTGTTCTTTAATGGAAGCTTCTCAAACATAATCCAGGTAAAATCAGGAATTCCCCAGGGTAGCTGTTTAGGCCCCTTGGTTTTCATTTTTTWAAATGTTTACTAACGACATGCCACTGACTTTGAGTCATCCTCATACATAGCCACTCAACACTATACACGTCAGCTACTACAGCAACTGAAATGACTGCAACACTTAAGAGCTGCAGTTAGTTTCAGAGTGGGTGCAAAGGAATACGTTAGCCCTAAATATTTCTAAAACTAAAAGCATTGTATTAGGGAAAAAACATTCACAAAACCCTAAATCTCAACTAAATCTTGTAATAAATAATGTGGAAATTGAGCAAGTTGAGATGACTAAACTGCTTGGAGTAACCCTAGATTTGTAAACTGTCATGGTCAAAACATATTGATACAGTAGTAGCTAAGATGGGGAGAAGTCTGTCCATAATAAAGCGATGCTCTGCCTTCTTAACAAAACTATCAACAAGGCATGTCCTACAGGCCCTAGTTTTGTCGCACCTTGACAACTGTTCAGTCGTGTGGTCAGGTGCCACAAAAAAGGACTTAGGAAAATTGCAATTGGCTCAGAACAGGGCAGCACGGCTGGCCCTTGGATGTACACAGAGAGCTAATATTAATAATACGCATGTCAATCTCTCCTGGCTCAAAGTGGAGGAGAGATTGACTTCATCACTACTTGTATTTATGAGAGGTATTGACATGTTGAATGCACCGAGCTGTCTGTCTAAACTACTGGCACACAGCTCCTGTCTCTTATACACATCTAGATGTGTATAAGAGACAGGTCTCTTCACAGTCCCCAAGTCCAGAACAGACTATGGGAGGTACTACATAGAGCCATGACTACATGGAACTCTATTCCACATCAAGTAACTTACAAAAGCAGTAAAATTAGATTAAAAAAAAACAGAAAAAACACCTTATGGAACAGCGGGGACTGTGAAGCAACACAAACATAAGCACAGACACATGCATACACACACACTATACACACACATAGATTTAGTATTGTACATATGTGGTAGTGGTGGAGTAGGGGCCTGCGGGCACACAGTGTGTTGTGAAATCTGTGAATGTATTGTAATGTTTTTAAAATCGTATAAACTGCCTTAATTTGGCTGGACCCCAAGAAGAGTGGGGATCCATAATAAATACAAATACAATGATTACACTTTTTCTCAGACCAAGCATTATACCACTCTCTCCCACACAAACAAACGTATCACATATCCTCCCACAGCACTGAAAACACATAATATACAGTTAGTTTACTTCTATGCCCTACTACTGGATACAGAGCAGACTAAAAGAGATGTCCTTCCTGCGTATGTGCACTTGAGCTCTAGCGCTGTGTACCTCTGTGTGTGTGTGTGTGTGTGTGTGTGTGTGTGTGTGTGTGTGTGTGTGTGTGTGTGTTTCTGACTGTCCCCACCTGTGTGTGTGCGTTTGTGGTTCTTGAGGTTTCCTGCAGTGGTGAACTTCTTGCCACAGTTCTTCTCCTTGCAGAAAAAAGGCTTGTCTCCGTTGTGAGTTCTCATGTGGACCTGCAGACGCTGCAGCACGTAGAAACTCTTCCCACAGCCCTCTGCCCCACACCGGAACGTGCGGTCGTTCCTGACACACACACACGCACACGCAAGCACACACACGCACATGAACATTTGAGGTGATATTTGAGAATATGGAGAATATGGTGTGTGTGTGTGTGTGTGTGTGTGTGTGTATACCTGTGTGTTTTGAGGTGGTATTTGAGGTGAGCAGGCCAGGTGAAGGTTCTGTAGCACCCCTCAAAGGAGCAGCGGAGGATCTGTTTAGACGACAGCGTACGATTGGGCCTCGCCGGCTGTTCTCTCTTCGCCCCCTCCGAGAGGAAGCTGGGCAGGTGGTCACCTAGACAACAAAAGCAGAAATGGGATGTGATACCATATACTGAGGTCTTCCTGTGCATTATAGTGCACATGAAGAGTAGCTGCTGCTTTTGCAGCGGCTAATGGGGATCCTAATACATACCAAATACCCAGTATCAGCTAAAGTATCAGTATCAGCGATAACACTTGCTCTTCAATGGCCAGTTGGTGACAGTAAACTAGGGCTGACCCCATTTAGTCGACAGGTCAATTGTTTGGTTAACAGGCTGTTGGTCGACCGAGGTTTCTTTAGTCGAGCAGTCACAATCCCCCCCCCCCATGGTGCACAAGACAACTATCTGATTCACGCCTGTCTCGTGGACTAATCAATTGCGGAGGCCACAGGGATGGCACAGTCCATCACTCTAAAATATGTGATGATGAAATTGTATATGGTTATATTATGTAAAAATAATGGTGCACTCTAATATAATTGTATAACAAATGCGCCTTCTCCCTCGTTGGATACGGTCGCTGTCCGCGGTCCTGAAACAATCTTCAGTGCACTGTAGAATTGGCGCCTTACCCCATATTGCTATGTGCATAATAGTGAAATTAACCAGCATATTGGGATTGAGAACAATGCGGTGGAGCAGGAACGGCCCTTTCCTTAAGCCCTATTCAGACTGGATTAGTTTTACTGGGGAGGGGAATGTAATTTCGTGTACCAGCGCAAAACACCACATCTGTCATTTTTGTCCTGTACGAATCTGCCATGTCAGTAATTTGTACATGGCAAGAGTAACAATTCCAGCCAGAATAACCTACTGTTCTTTGGCGATAATACTAGTCCCGTGCGTGTTTTGAGAGAAATGTCTGTTTGACAAGGGTTGCACAAGGTTTGAGAAGAAAACAATAAGTGATTTGATAAATTGAACAAAGTGCTGCGCATAGCCTATATATGAAGGGCCTCCATGTATCAATGTTTACAGTGAAGGCTGTTGCTCATATGTTCTGTGCGTATGAATTGAATATTGCCAAATGCATCAGTAAAAAATATTGCGGATATTTAATGTAACTTTATAAGTTTATAATTGGCTCATTCATCCCCCTCCTCTCCCCTGTAACTATTCCCCAGGTCGTTGCTGCAAATGAGAACGTGTTCAGTCAACTTACCTGGTAAAATAACGGTAAAATAAAATAAAATAAAAAACTGACCTAAACGTTTGTAGTTCACTTTCACATCCATAGCCTTAAAACGCATCTCAAGTGCAAGTGCACTGTTTAGCTCACATGAAGGCTGGGGGGCATTTAGGACGTCTACTGCAGATCGCTAAAATATCCTAATGATTATGATCACATTTTCTCAATTCAAATATTATGGAGACACTATACCAAAGATGGTTTGGTATGGTTTAGAAACTTGGGAACCAAGTTTGAGTAATCAGTGTAGCACTATTATCACCTGGAGGTGTTGCACTATCTTCACGCCAAGATAAAAACCTCCAGGCTTAATCATAACTGTCAACTTATTGGTAAAAAAGAATAACAGGGGGCAGTTTCGATAAAAGATAATCCCGTCCGAATCGTCCTCTGGAATAACGAACATTCTGGGGTAATAATTACGTAACCAACTTTCTCTAGTAATACTAGTCCCGTGAGAATTCTTTATTTTGTACTAATTTTCTACATTGTAGAATAATAGTGAAGACATCAAAACTATGAAATAACACATGGAATCATGTAGTAACCAAAACAAAGCGTTAAACAAATCAAAATATACAGTTGAAGTCGGAAGTTTACATACACTTAGGTTGGAGTCATTAAAACTCGTTTTTCAACCACTCCACAAATTTCTTGAAAAGAATTGTAGACCTTGAAAAAGATTGTAGACCTCCATAAGTCTGGCTGATCTTTGGGAGCAATTTCCAAATGCCTGAAGGTACCACATTCATCTGTACAAACAATAGTAAGCAAGCATTGTGGACTTCAGAAAACGGCAGAGGGAGCACCCCCCTATCCACATCGACGGGACCGTAGTGGAGAGGGTAGTAAGTTAAGTTCCTCGGCGTACACATCACGGACAAACTGAATTGGTCCACCCACACAGAAAGCGTTGTGAAGAAGGCGCAGCAGCGCCTCTTCAACCTCAGGAGGCTGAAGAAATTCGGCTTGTCACCAAAAGCACTCAAACTTCTACAGATGCACAATCGAGAGCATCCTGTCGGGCTGTATCACCGCCTGGTACGGCAACTGCTCCGCCCACAACCGTAAGGCTCTCCAGAGGGTAGTGAGGTCTGCACAACGCATCACTGGGGGCAAACTATCTGCCCTCCAGGACACCTACACCCCCCGATGTCACAGGAAGGCCATAAAGATCATCAAGGACAACAACCACCCGAGCCACTGCCTGTTCACCCCACTATCATCCAGAAGGCGAGGTCAGTACAGGTGCATCAAAGCTGGGACCGAGAGACTGAAAAACAGCTTCTATCTCAAGGCCATCAGACTGTTAAACAGCCACCACTAACATCGAGTGGCTGCTGCCAACATACTGACTCAACTCCAGCTCACTTTAATAATGGAAATTGATGGAAATTGATAAAAAATGTATCACTAGCCACTTTAAACTATGCATATGTATATACTGTACTCTATATCTACTGCATCTTGCCATCTTTATATAATACATGTATCACTAGCCACTAAAGTTTACATACCCTACATTACTCATCTCATATGTAAATACTGTACTCAATACCATCTACTGCATCTTGCCTATGCCGTTCTGTACCCTCACTCATCCATATATCTTTATGTACATATTCTTCATCCCTTTACACTTGTGTGTATAAGGTAGTAGTTGTGGAATTATTAGGTTAGATTACTCGTTGGTTATTACTGCATTGTCGGAACTAGAAACACAAGCATTTCGCTACACTCGCATTAACATCTGCTAACCATGTGTATGTGACAAATCAAATTTGATTTGAAGCATAAACACCATGGGACCACGCAGCAGTCATACCACTCAGGAAGGAGACGCGTTCTGTCTCCTAGAGATGAACCTACTTTGGTGGAAAAAGTGCAACAGCAAAGGACCTTATACCTGTTTCCTCCAGCATCTATATCCACAGTAAAACGAGTCCGATATCAACATAACCTGAAAGGCCGCTCAGCAAGGAAGAAGCCAATGCTCCAGAACCGCCATAAAAAGCCAGACTACGGTTTGCAACTGCACATGGGGACAAATATCGTACTTTTTGGAGAAATGTCCTCTGGTCTGATGAAACATAAATAGAACTGTTTGGCCATAATGACCATCATTATGTTTGGAGAAAAAAGGGGGAGGGTTGCAAGCCGAAGAACACCATCCCAACCGTGAAGCACGGAGATGGCAGCATCATGTTGTAGGGGTGCTTTGCTGCAGGAGGGACTGGTGCACTTCACAAAATAGATYGCATCATGAGGATATAAAAATTATGTGGATATATTGAAGCAACATCAAGACATCAGTCAGGAAGTTAAAGCTTGGTCGCAAATGGCTCTTCCAAATGGACAATGACCCCAAGCATACTTCCGAAGTTGTGGCAAAATGGCTTAAGGACAACAAAGTCAGGGTATTGGAGTGGCCATCACAAAGCCCTGACCTCAATCCTATAGAAAATCTGTTGGCAGATCTGTAAAAGCGTGTGCGAGCAAGGAGGCTTACAAACCTGACTAAGTTACACCAGCTCTGTCAGGAGGAATGGGCCAAAACTTATTGTGGGAAGCTTGTGGAAGGCTACCCGAAATGTTTGACCCAAGTTAAACAATTTAAAGGCAATGCTACCAAATACTAATTAAGTGCATGTAAACTTCTGACCCACTAGGAATGTGATGAAAGAAATAAAAGCTGAAATAAATCATTCTCTCTACTATTATTCTGACATTTCACATTCTTAAAATAAAAAGTAGTGATCCTAACTGACATAAGACAGGGAATTTTTACTTGGATTAAATGTCAGGAATTGTGAAAAACTGAGTTTAAATGTATTTGGCTAAGGTGTATGTAAACTTCCGACTTCAACTCCATTTTATATTTTAGATTCTTCAAAGCAGCCACTCTTTGCCTGGATGACAYCTTTGCACAATCTTGGCATTCTCTCAACCAACTTCACCTGGAATGCTTTTCCAACAGTTTTGAAGGAGTTCCCACATATGCTGAGCCCTTGTTGGCTGCTTTTCCTTCACTCTGTGGTCCAACTCATCCCAAACAGTCTCAATTGGGTTGAGGTCAGGTGACTGTGGAGGCCAAGTCATCTGATGCAGCATTCCATCCTTCTTGGTCAAATAGCCCTTACACAGCCTGGAGGTGTGTTGGGTCATTGTCCTGTTGAAAACACATGATAGTCCCACTAAGCGCCAACCAGATGGGATTGCGTATCGCTGCAGAATGCTGTSGTAGCCATGCTGGTTAAGTGTGCCTTGAATTCTAAATAAATCACTGACAGTATCACCAGCAAAGCACCCCCACACCATCACACCTCCATGCTTCACGGTGGGAACCACACATGCGGAGATCATTTGTTCATTTGTTCAACCGGTCTAATATCCATTGCTTATATTTCTTTGCCCAAGCAAGTATCTTCTTCTTATTGGTGTCCTTTAGTAGTGGTGGTTTCTTTGCAGAAATTCAACCATGAAGTGCCTGATTCACGCAGTCTCCTCTGAACAGTTGACGTTGAGATGTCTGTTAATTGAACTATGTGAAGCATTTATTTGGGCTGCAATTTCTGAGGCTGGTAACTCTAACGAACGTATCCTCCGCAGCAGAGGTAACTCTGGGTCTTCCTTTCCTGTGGRGGTCCTCATGAGAGSCWGTTTCATCATAGCGCTTGATGTTTTTTGCGACTGCACTTGAAGAAACTTTGAAAGTTCTTGAAATTTTCCGGATTGACTGACATGTCATTTCCCTTTGCTTATTTGAGCCGTTCTTGCCATAATATAGACTTTGTCTTTTACGAAATAGCACTATCGCCTGCATTCCACCCCTACCTAGTCACAACACAACTATTGGTTCAAATGCATTGAGAAGGAAAGACATACCACAAATTAACAAGGCACACCTCTTAATTGAAATGCATTCCAGGTGACTACCTCATGAAGCTGGTTAAAACAATGCCAAGAGTGTGCAAAGCTGTTATCAAATCAAAGGGTGGCTACTTTGAAGAATCTCATATATAAAACATGTTTTGATTTGTTTAACACTTTTTTGGTTACTACTTTCATAGTGTTGATGTCTTCAGTGTTATTCTACCATGTAGAAAATAGTAAAAATAAAGAAAAATCCTGGAATGAGTAGGTGTGTCCAAACCTTTGATTYGWWKTATAMWWCRACAGGCTTCAGTTGCCTCAGTGATTTTTTAATAACCTACTGAGCACCAAGCCACATTTMTTTTGTTAGAACAGACTGGTATGGGGCCTCCCGAGTMGCACAGCGGTCTAAGGCACTGTATTGCAGTGCTAGAGGCGTCACTACAGATCAGGGTTAGATCCTGGGCTGTGTCATAGCCGGCTGRGACCGGGAGACCCATGAGGCYGCGCACAATTGGCCCAGCGTCGTCCGGGTTAGGGGAGGGTTTGGCCGGCTGGGATGTCCTTGTCCCATCGCGCTCTAGTGACTCCTTGTGGCGGCCAGGCGTATGCACGCTGACTTCGTTCGCCAGCTATATGGCGTTTCRTSCGACACATTGGTGCGGCTGGCTTCCGGTTTAAGCGGGCAGTGTCAAGAAGCAGTGCGACTTGGCGGGGTCATGTTCCCGGAGGACGCATGGCTCTCGACCTTCACCTCTCCCGAGTCCAACGGGAGATGCAGCGACYGGACAAGACTAAAAAAATACCAATTGGATATCATGAAATTGGGGGAGGAAAAAAAAAGTTTAAGATTTTTTTGGGATATTACTTACTACTTAGTGTTGTTTACACTGTTCCAAACCAGAAAAATAATATTGTAATCTAACAGCACCTGTTTGTCACACACGATATACAAGTAGATCTCGCTCCTATACCCTCCTTTTTCTAGATCTTCTTCTTCTTACAATTATTATTATGATCATCATTATAATAAGTAATGTCGTTATCATTAGTAGGCTTAGTATAGTAGCCTTGTATAACCACCTTCGAGCTGTAGGCCTAAGAACAAGTCCTATTTAGGCTTAATACCCTAACTTACTTAGGCCTACTGTATATTTTAATTAATGGGCTAATGTATCAACCAATAATTTATTAATTCATGCCATCACACAGCATATGAGACATTCATGCTTTGAAAAGCAAATCGAGCATTTTAGTTTTAAAGTTAAATAACAAAGGGAGCTTTGAATAATTAGCCTAAACAAAAAATAAACTTCAATTCACGAAGGCATGCAACTGTTTTTCGTCTGCTGTAGTAAAGGCATTAAATATCTTGTTTTTCGTTAGAACAGACTCTCTGGTCCACTTATTTACTGAATGTTGTGTACACTGTTCCAAATGGTCAGGGAAAAAATTACATTGTAATCTTACAGCAACTTTTTGGCACACTCGCAATGCTTGCTCTTATACCCTCCTTTTTCTGGATCTTGAGTAGTTTCCAACAACTAAGTCAAATGTCTTCCACAGATCTGACTTACTGTTGGTGCCATTCCCAGCCCTAGCGTCCTGGCTAGCCTTGGCATCTTTAGCCAGCTGTGCCCGCGTGGCTGCGATGAGGCTGTCGTGCGCCAGCTCCTGTACCCGCAGGTACCASGGGGCAGTGCCATCCACGCCACAGTCCCCGGACGAGATCACCTCTTGTTCCTCCTCCTCTGCACCATCTGCTGAGAAGATTAAGGGCTCAGAGGAGGCTGCTAGACCTGGGAGAAGAGGGAGGGAGGGGAGGGCGGAGAGAAAAATGAGGGGAGGGAAGGTGGAGGGGGAGAGAGTTTGTCAGGGGATGATGAAGTGTCCTTGTCCCGTTATCTCAAGTCCTACAATGTAAACAAAACAAGGTCATAAGAGAATAATTGTGATCATTTGCCAGACAGAGACAGAGCATGGCAAAGACAGAGCATCCAGAGATGAGATAATAACACTTGTCAGTGCATTTGCATGACATTTCAAAGCTGCTGTCACACCACAGTACAGATAACTGTTAAATACAGCATTTCAAAACTAGGGATGGCCACGGTTATTCTAATACCCAAACGGACGTTAGTATTCGATTACTTGTGTGAATTATTTTTTGTTTGTTGTATAGGCCTATTTTAACAATGAAAGGCATTYTCTAWATTAAATTAAAATATCCATGTGACATTGTTACATACAAGGATATACCATGACATTTGAAATTCTTAATTTAATAAAACAAACTTTTGAATGTAGTTTTTATGACGTGTGCCCGATAAATTAAAAAAAAACACATACCAGTAGCCTTCATGTGTGTAGCTAGTTGTTTTTGTCAGCCTATCAAAGCGCCACTACAGTCAAAGAGGATCCATGTGCAGTAAATAAAGTGAGCGATGCAATGCAAAATGGAATTTAAATTAAGGAATTAAAAGTTAGCTAAATGAGAACAAGCAGGCAGTAGGCTACAATGAGCAACCATCAGGTAGGCTGTTTAATCTGAATGGACTCGTTGGTTTTTGTAGACAAGCTCAGGGAGCGCAGCAAATGCTGCCTCAYTCTAGCTAGAAAGTTTATTTTCTCAGATTTGATGCAGTCAAAGCGAGGGCCATACAGAAATGGTTTGTCGAGATCGGTTTGGAAGAACTTGACTGSCCTGCACAGAGCCCTGACCTCAACCACATTAGGGATGAATTGGAACTCCAACTGCGAGCCAGGCCTAATCGCCCAACATCAGTGCCCGACCTCACTAATGCTCCTGTGGCTAAATGGAAGCAGGTAACCGCAGCAACGTTCCAACATCTAGCGGAAAGCCTTCCCAGAAGAATGGAGGATGTTATGGAAGCAAAGGGGGGGGACCAACTCCATATTAATGGCCATGATTTTGGAATGAGTTTAGCATTTGTCCCATATTCCTAGCACACAATGACTACATCAAGCTTGTGACTCTACAAATTCGTTGGATGCATTTGCAGTTCGTTTTGGGTTATCTAAATACTGCTACTGGTCACTATTACTCTTRTTTACATGTATATATTACCATTACTATATTACCATAAGTGTTTATATATTCCAGCTTCCAGTCACTTTTCAGCCSTGTTTACATGTACAGTTGAAGTCAGAAGTTTACATACACTAAGGTTGGAGTCATTAAAACTAGTTTTTCAACCACTCCACAAATGTCTTGTTAACAAACTATAGTTTTGGCAAGTCGGTTAGGACATCCACTTCGTGCATGACAAAAGCTATTTTTACAACAATTGTTTACAGACAGATTATTTCACTTATAGTTCACTGTATCACAATTCCAGTGGGTCAGAAGTTTACATACACTAAGTTGACTGTGCCTTTAAACAGCTTGTAAAATTCCAGAAAATTATGTCAATGCTTTAGAAGCTTCTGATAGGCTAATTGACATAATTTGAGTCAATTGGAGGTGTACCTGTGGATGTATTTCAAGGCCTACCTTCAAACTCAGTGCCTCTTTGCTTAACATCATGGAAAAATCTCAAGAAATCAGCCAAGACCTCAGAAAAATTATTGTAGACCTCCACAAGTCTGGTTCATCCTTGGGAGCAATTTCCAAACCCCTGAAGGTACCACGTTCATCTGTACAAACAATAGTARGCAAGTATAAACACCATGGGACCACACAGCCGTCATACTGCTCAGGAAGGAGATGCGTTCTGTCTCCTAGAGATGAACGTACTTTGGTGTGAAAAGTGCAAATCAATCCCAGAACAACAGCAAAGGACCTTGTGAAGATGCTGGAGGAAACAGGTACAGAAGTATCTATATCCACAGTAAAAGAGTCCTATATCAACATAACCTGAAAGGCCGCTCAGCAAGGAAGAAGCCACTGCTCCAAAACCGCCATAAAAAGCCAGACTACGGTTTGCAACTGCACATGGGGACAAACATCGTACTTTTTGGAGAAATGTCCTCTGGTCTGATGAAACAAAAATAGAACTGTTTGGTCATAATGACCATTGTTATGTTTGGAGGAAAAAGGGGGAGCTTGCAAGCCAAAGAACACCATCCCAACCGTGAAGCACGGGGGTGGCAGCATCATGTTGTGGGGATGCTTTGCTGCAGGAGGGACTGGTGCATTTCACAAAATCGATGGCGTCATGAGGTAGGAAAATTATGTGGATATATTGAAGCAACATCAGTCAGGAAGTTAAAGCTTGGTCGCAAATGGGTCTTCCAAATGGACAATGACCCCAAGCATACTTCCAAAGTTATAGCTTAAGGATAGCAAAGTCAAGGTATTGGAGTGGCCATCACAAAGCCCTGACCTCAATCCCATAGACAATTTGTGGGCAGAACTGAAAAAGCGTGTGCGAGCAAGGAGGCCTACAAACCTGACTCAGGTACACCAGCTCTGTCAGGAGGAATGGGCCAAAATTCACCCAGCTTATTGTGGGAAGCTTGTGGAAGGCTACCCGAAACGTTTGACCCAATTTAAAGGCAATGCTACCAAARACTAATTGAGTGTATGTAAACTTCTGACCAACTGCGAATGTGATGAAAGAAAAGCTGAAATAAATCATTCACTCTACTATTATTCTGACATTTCTCATTCTTAAAATAAAGTGGTGATCCTAACTGATCTAAGACAGGGAATTTTTACTCTGATTAAATGTCAGGAATTGTTGAAAAACTGAGTTTAAATGTATTTGGCTAAGGTGTCTGTAAACTTCCGACTTCAACTGTATATATCCTACTACCTGTCACTTTTTATGTATAATACTTGTATTCTCTTMTTTCTTCAACCTATATCGCACTTCTGGTGTTTTTTCATTTGATTATATTTTCTATAWTATTATTACTACTATCACTGCATTGTTGGGAAACGGCTATCGAGGGAAGAATCACACTGTACTGTTTTACACCGGTTGTATCCTGTGCACATGGCGAATAAACGTTTAAACTTGAAACGATAGGAACTGAATGGTGAATGATGACTGGAGTGATTCTCTTTCTATGTGAGTAGATAATGATGAGTGAGAAAGTCACATATTTACAGATTTAAACCAGTTACAGATTTAAACCAGAGACTTGTTGCTTACGGGCCCAACACTCTCAACCTCTAGGCTACATCATTCATCATGATTATCCCATAATCATAGTAGCATCCACATTTATGTAGAATTGTTCACAAACATGTTCTATAATAAAAGTGATTCCAAAATGACACTATACATTATTCACCAGTCACTTCCTAAAAAACAAAACATAATCTGAAACACAACCAAAATAAGCTGTAAATGCATCCAACAAGTGTGTAGAGTRGCAAGCCTGATTTAATAATTGCATTATGAATATGGGACCAAATACTACATTTGTCTACTTTAATACACTATAAGTGAAATTTGTCCAAGTACTTAGGTCAGCTCCCACTTAGCCCAGTCAAAGCTCTTTTTTGTCCTGACACCTTAATGGTGGAACCTGCTTCCCCATGATGCTAGGACAGCAGAGTCCATGCCCATACCCAAAAATGTCTGAAACCCTACCTCTTCAAAGAGTATCAACATCTCATGTTCATCTTACAGCACCACATGCAGGCATGCCCTGGAAGAAAGGGGGGCTGTCTATATAGAAATATGGTGATAGAAGTGGGGTTTTTCTATGCCTAGGGCCTGCGTCTCCATACCTTTGGCGAGGTTCAGTAGGACATAGGAGGTGCTCTCTGACCGTTGCAGGTCATGGAGGATGGGAGGGGGGCTGGGGGGCATGTGAGGGCTGCGGGGGTGGTGGTGCACCACCATGGGGCTCCGCTCTGCYCCCCCAAACTCTGAACGGGACGGAGACCTTGCTGACACATGGCTGAGACCACCCTCTGAGGAATAAAGTAACAGATTACATTAGTGGAGTGGTTAGTTGCCTGAGGACCAATGACAGAGCAGGTTCATAGAGAGATTTAGTCCAAGGGGGAATATATCATATGAAAAACACAAGGTATTTTTATGGTAGATTGTCTATGATGATTTCCAGTCATTCTCTTCAATAGCCATCTCATGCTATCTGTCTGACCTGTCAGACCCAGCTGTGTACACAGGGAGCTGTCTGCGGGAGCGAGCAGGGGAAGGCAGATGTGTTTGGGCTCCGAGTCCTCCAGACCCTGCCCCAGAGGTATGGATGCGTTCTGGACAAACTGAACCAGCAGCTGCAGAAGCAGAGGCGGAAGTGAGGAAGAGAGAATCTATCAAACTGTTATGTAGCTAAGGGTGGATCTATAAGTGCAAATGGAAMACTCCAAATAAATACAGCCATGCATTCATGTTGGCAGGTGAATAGTGTGTTGTTACCTCAGGTTTGGAGTCAAGCTCATCTGACAGCATGGATTACGCCTTGAGAGATCTGTTGGGATAAATCAAACGATGTATTACACTGAGGAGGAATTTTCAACCTTACACAAACTTATTGTACTTTACTGTCCATTACTTACCCCCAAAATGAGCTTTTAAGTGAGATGTCCTATTAGGGTTGGGGTGAGAATGATCATCTCGGTTTCATCAGTTTCCAGTGTTTTCCATTCATGAAGTCGTCAAACCTAAATAGATTATATACACCTCTTTGGTTGAATGACTTGTTGAAGCTAGCAACCAACATTTCAACAAAAGTGCGTGCTGGATACAATGTCTATTACTTAACTGAGCTGTCAGTCCGTAAACTCACTATGAATCACAACAAGCTTTGCATAATCTGTGAAAGCTAACTAGTTAGCTGGCTAACTAGCACAGCCTCTATGTTTAGCTAATGCAACATCAATAATGTTGGTTGGCTGCATAGCAAGCTACCAACACCACCAGCACAGTAGCTACTGTTTCTCCAAACAGAATATAGCTATGTTACCAGTTATGATAGATTACCGTTGTGTTACTTACTGGTCAACACCAAATCCACAGAGTTTCTAAACACAGAGTCGCAACATCGCGAGACTTCCGGGAACGCTTGCAAAACAGACCAAACAGACCAGGCCGGGGTTTAGAGAGTTGAGAAATCAATGTGAGAAGTTTTTTTTTTTAATCCTTAGTTGGTCATTTTCTCGAAATCTAAAAGTAACAACCTAGATTCGAGACAATGTTTTAAGTATTTGAACATGTCATTACTCCAACTTCCTGAATGTGACAAACTGACAAGTTTTCCTTTTCATCAAAAAAACACTATATCGAAGGAGTGCCTTCGATTTGACAGCCTGCACTTAGAAATTCGGCATGAGACGACCGTTAGACACGACGACGTTTAACTGCGCATGAGCAGCTAGCAATCATCGCCTACAACCGTGATCTGGGATTTCTATTGGCTAAGCAGTTTCTGGCTATCTTCATACTGTACGGTATTTTTTAATTCCTATTGCAGCTACAAAAATAAATAAAAAAAGTGGATCGAAAACTGTGGCTATTTTAACGTTAACTAGTTAGCCGGTGAGTTTGTTAACATTGCAGTTACTATCTTGCTAGCTTCTTATGCCAAAACAAAGCTTCTCAACAGTCAATCTACGTCGCACATCTACACTATAATCAAAACACTAAGACAAAACATTCATTATTAAAGATTAATTTAAACGTTTTACCTTGTTTTCTTATTTGTACATAAAATAAATGTACCAGCCAACCCAATTCTACGGCACTTCTTGAGAGACAAAACAGGTACTTCCGCATTTCAGTTTTGGAAACGGCAGTTGATATCTGCTGGTTGCTGTGTGGTCAGCTGTAGTCTCGCGTTGCTAAACCTCCAAAATCTAGTCGTCACGCCTCCCCTTCCTGTTGAGAGAAGCCTGCTTTTCGAGCAGAGGCTTTTCTAATTATTTCAGGGGATTTTAATGAAACACCCGATGCATCTGCTGATCGTTTTCCTCCTAGAACAAGTCAAAGCCCTCAAAATAGCAATATTATCACTACTTTATGCAAAGATCTCTGTGTTGAGGATGCCTGGCGTTATTTCAATCAGGATGCGAAAGGTTATACCTGGACCAACAAAACTATGTCACGTAAATCTAGAATATATTTATTCCTAATTTCCACGTAAATCTAGAATATATTTATTCCTAATTTCCACCTTTTTGTTACAATTTGTTATAGATGTAGATCATCAGTTGGCTCCCTTTTCTGATCATCACTTGATTTCCCTGAGTTTACAAGCTACTAAAAAATCCAAAGGTACTCGAGGATATTGGAAATTAAACAACACACTWKTAAAATATACTACTCTCATTGAACACATCAAATCGTTAGCTAAAGATATTTTTGCAAGAAAAGACTTGGGTCATGGAAGTAGATGGMAATTTTTCAAATAAAAAGTCAGAGTGGTAGCCATTAAACGGGCCGAAGAGCTGATGCACTTAAAGAACCTTAGAGAAAAAGAGATGATGAGCAAGCGTGACAGTTTTCTAAAGAAAGATAATCTGTCTGAAGAGTAGAACAGCTTTACACGGATCTTGCAAAGGGTACCTTTGTAAGGTCAAGAGCAAAATGGATTGAAGAGGGGGAAAGAAACACTAGTTACTTTCTTGCACTTGAAAAGAGAAACTACAAAATAAAATCTATAACTGCACTTAAAATGTATGATGTGTTATGCAAAGATCCCATTACAATATCATAATTTGTCAATTCCTTTTATGAAAACCTTTACAACTCACAATTTCAGGAAGATGGTTGTGAAAGCTACATTTGCCACATTCAGAATTATGTCCCTGTAATTAAGGATGATTTCCACTCAGTTTGCGATTCACCTGTGTCAATTGAAGAAATTAGAGAGGCTCTGAATTCAATGAAAAAAGTGAAATCACCTGGCCCTGATGGCCTGTCAGTTGAATTCTATAGACAGTTTTGGGAGTTACTAGAAGACCCGATTTTTAATATGTTTCAAGATTGCATTAAAAGTGGGGAAATGGTCTCCACTATGAAACAAGGCCTTATTGCATTGATTCCGAAGCCCGATAAAGACCCTTCTCTCATTGACAATTGGAGACCAATTACTTTATTAAATATTGATTACAAATTGATTGCTCTTGTTTATGCCAAAAGATTAAAGAAAGGAAAAGATACCATTATAAATGAGACTCAAACAGGATTTATGAAGGGCCGTCACATAAACTCTAACATTTGTTTAGTCTTGGACCTTATAGATTATTCAGATGGAATTGACTCAGATGCGGTTGTCTTATTTTTGGACTTCTGTAAAGCCTTTGACATAATCGAACATGAATTTCTCTTTATGTCTCTTAAACTTTTTGGATTTGGTGAAAGTTTTATCAAAGTAATTTGCATGTTTTACAAAGACATAAATAGTTCTGTGTTACTAAACCTTAATACTTCCAAAAGATTCAGTATCAACAGAAGTGTACGACAGGGATGCCCAATTTCGCCATTTTATTCATTTTGGTTGTGGAACTTCTATCTCTAGATATTCTGAATAATGCAKATTTGTATGGCTTAACCATTTTTAACAAAGAAATCAACATTTCCCAACTGGCTGATGATACTACTCTTTTCTTAAGAGACAAAGACCAGGTCGCCCATGGCCTTAATGCTATCACTGCATTCTCTATTGCATCAGAATTAAAACTGAATGTTTCTAAATGTGAAATCTTATGTTTATTTGACTCTGATGATAAAGAAATAGAAAATAATCCTGTAAAGGACTGTGTTAAATATTTAGGAATACATCTGTCAAAAAAACACTTAGTCAGACAACATTTGAATTTCTCTCCTAAAATTAAGAAAACCAAAAATATATTTAATAATTGGCTACAAAGAGATCTTTCTATACTTGGGAGAGTACTTCTGTCCAAGGCAGAGGGACTGTCTRGTTTTGTGTACCCCTCATTATCTTTATGTGTAAATCCTGCTACATGTAAAGAGATCAATAAGACCTTTCTTGAATTCATCTGGAAAAATAAGTCTCACAAACTTAAAAAGTCAGTCCTTTCTAACAAAAGAGTAGAAGGCGGTCTGGAAGTGTTGGATTTTGTTGACATAAATAACACTTTCAAGATCAACTGGTTGAAAAGATGTTTGATTAACACTGATTCAATATGGTATTTCATTCCAAATAATGTGTTTAATAAGTTGGGAGCTCTTCAATTTTTACTGAAATGTAATTATATATATGGCTAGGTTTCACCAACAAGCTTTAATGGCCTGGAAAATATGTTTCCTGCACAATTTTTCCCCACATAAAGCTCTTTTGTGGAATAATTCAGACATAACTGTGAGGAATAAGTCATTGTTCTACCCCAGCTGGCATGAGAGGAATATTGACTTTGTTCTTGACGTTTTTGACAACAAGGGTAACATTCTCACATATGAACAATCTATAACATTGAAATAGTTTCCAATACCTTTCAGAGAGTTTATTTCTGTGATCAAAGCCGTTCCCAGTGGTCTAACTACACTAATGAAAACTCATCTTAGCTTTGGTAATGATCACAAAGTTTATCCAGAACTCAGATTGGAAGGTGTGGGCTTACTTGAGAAATCTTGTTGTAATTAATATATAAGACAAATTCTTCATTCACAAAACCAACTTACACCGAGAGGAACATTTTTCTGGAACATGCTTATTCCTGGTAAAAGCCTTACAAATATTATATACCAAACAAAGTTAAGAAAGTTCACTTTAAAATTTTACATAAGATATATCCATGTAAATCCATGATATTCAAATTTAGTGGCTATTGATGATATCTGCGTTTTTTGTGAAAAAGAAGATGAGAATCTGTCTCACTTGTTCTTTGAATGTAAATTTGTGTCCGAATTTTGGGAAAACCTTGCAAAATACTTATTTACCATTATGAACACTACCCATGTTTTTGACATGAAAGATATTATATGTTACTATTGCAATAATAACAAGACCATTGAAATGATTGTGAATTTTTTAAATTCTTGTTGCCAAATGCTTTATACAGAAACAAAAATTCCAAAATTCTATACCAAAATTACACWTTTTTTTTATTGAATTTAACTATTTTATTAAAACAAATCAAATCAAATCTTATTTGTCACATACACACATTAACCCTAGTGAGTAACAACAAGAATAACATTTCCCGAAATCATTACAATAAGATTTTTTCAGAGTGATTACCAATTGCACTAGAATTGTTTATTTTTRATATTTTTAGTTTGTTTTAGTATTTTCTTGTTAATACCTGCATTCTGTTTTGTATGATGTAAGAATGTAAATTGTTGATCTGTATTTTGAATAAAAAATAAATAAATTAAAAAAAAATTAAAAAAAAGCCTGCTTTTCGACGAGCTGTTCTAAATACTGTACTATCACTCCCTTAGCCAGTAGGAGTCAGTGTAATTCAAAATGTTCAGGAGAAAAGTGCCTGTTAAATTTGTTCTTCTGCTTTCTTTTTTACTATTTTTGTGGGATGCTCGATTATTTGTATCGCAGCAGCTGCCACCGCGATTTACTTATTTTTTAACAAATACAACTAAATTAATTAAAAAGATTAGGTTTCGCTGTCTTGCCAAGGCTGCACTGCAGCATCTACTCACAGGCGCTAWCCCACTACTGGACGGCACGGGGGATTTGACCTGCTTCGTTTCCGACCTGGGCCGGTTCACCCCTCCTTAGACAACCTGGTGGTACCGGGCTCCCCCAGGATCACCATGTCGATACCGAACTTAGCCTGGACACCCGTTTGACATAGCATGCTGCAGCCCAGAGCTCCTCAGCTCACTTGATCCACCAACCTCAGCCTCCCAGTGACTTGGATTACAGGCACACGCCACCGCGCCCGGCGACWAACTCAGCTGCAGGTAAAGATGATAAAGGTAGGATAGTGTAGCGTAATTTCGAAGGAAGGCTGTCAACAATAGATATCTTATCTACGATCGGTATACAGCCCACTGCAAGGAAGAAGTTAACTGTAGCTTATAATAAAAGGTTTAATGTTTATTGGACATTTTAGTTCCGTCTCTGAAGTCTATGWCAGTCTTGTCAAAGCAATGAATTTGATGTGTATTTATTTACTGATCATACAGTATGTGTGACAGGGTAGGAACTAAGGCAGTCTTTCCGATGCCACCCTGATTAGTTAAATGTATAAAAACAGAGAGGAAGAGGCTACACTCGACTACTCTCCGTCTTTACTTTTATCTCAACAAAGGCAGAATACAGCTTTTAACCTTTCTACTGTCTGGGTCAGCTCTAAAATAAATTACTTTTTGAAAGAAGTACAGCCTTCGTATGTAAATATGGACTTTCCCCTCTTGTACCATGCTTGTAGTGTTGACAGTGTGTAAAAGTGAGCAAAACCACAGATAGAACAATGAGCCAGATATTTCACCGGATATGTAAGTGTAAATAATCAGGTTAGGGGTTCCACTTACTACCACATATGGTGATGAGAGGAAACCCAGAGGCCGGCAGTGGGAGAAGATTGAGTGAAAAGGATTTTGGCCGACACGCCCACTTCACGGAGTAGGAGTTCCCTAACGGAAATATGCAAATACATGCTAGAACACACCAATAGGATCTTGCTAGCTCGTGCTTTGCTCTGGCCCCCTCCTTGCTTGTTATGCCCACTACGACTCATTTGTTCCCATTGGAAACGACAGGCTGTGGTCTTCTTGGGTTAGTTATAACAAATCTTTGGTAAAACACCATCCGATCCTCTCTCTGGATTGTTAGTGTAGAAAAGGTCCATGGAGTTGGTGGAATCGCCCTTTAGTTCATGGCCACTTGCGCAGTCTTATTTACAATGACAATGGACAATGATCACGGTCCTACAGATCATCACAGGCTAATTATGCCATTGACATATGGTTAAAATGTACATATGAAGACAAACCTGGAAGGATGAATTTTGAAACGTAATTATTATTTGCTGAATTGATAAATCCTGATATCAAACTGATTGAGATTACTGATTGAATAATTGATAACTGGTTCGATTTATTTGCATTATCATTCTCATGATTATGATTAAATGGTTATGATCCTAAATGGCTCAATCATGATTCCTATTGATCTGAATTGCTGAATTACCTAATAATGTTAATGAGAATGATTGTTATTATTTGACTTTTGTGATTATGAATTTGATTGGACACATGTTACTCTGTTTCCTTTGTTATACAGCACAGACAAACTARCCAGTCAAACATACTACTTTGTGGCTAAAGGAATTCCTGCCTCAGTCTCCTCCATACCTTTCAGTCACCTGACCTGTGACCACCTGTTCACCTTCACTATTGTCAGTCATCCTGCCGTGTGTGATCTCATCCATCTTCTCTGCTCAATTATATTGACTTAGATATTATCGTGCTTCATCACCACAGACAGAGACCGTGTTCTTGGAAATAACGTTTATTGAGCAAGCAATGTATCTTCTAAAAAAATGAACAAAAAAAGGTTCACTTGAGCAACACAAACACAGATACTGCATTTTACTAACCGTCATTCAATTAAAAGGATCGTGATTTGCATAGCTGCAACAAACAAAAAAATGTTTTAGGAAGTCAACATCATGATCAATGTATTTTTCTGCAGCTTTTACAAAGTTTATCATTTAAATAAAGAATAGTAATATAAAACATTGGTGCAGAATCTGTTAAGCGTTATTTTCTAATTTTGTTATCAATCACAAGCTACTACTGCTGTGCTATTGAAACATTGAGCTTAAAATATAAATATAATTACATTTCATTCATGTCCTTGCGATGAGGAGGCAGGATAACAATGATAGAAAAACAACTGCCAACATTTAAATATAAAGACAAACTTTTACAGTTTTTACCTATTTGAACTGTGGTAACAAGCACATACAGGTGTTATGCAGTTCTTATAGATGAGAAATTCAGGAAGCTCAAGTTTTAAAATGGCTTCCCTGAGGCCTATTACTACTTACACTYAAGATAACATCTACTGTTATTTGCATTTTAGGCTGTAAAGCACAAARTATATCACCTTCTTTGCATTTGTAACAACTTTGAGGCACTCCAATGCTTTGCAGGACTAAATAACAAGATATGTCACAAAGGGCTACTGTACCCCTGACAGTCTGTCTGTCACGTTCCTGACCTGTTTTATGTTATTTTTGTATGTGTTTAGTTGGTCAGGGCGTGAGTTGGGTGGGCATTCTATGTTTTTGTTTCTATGTTTAGGTCACTTGTAATTAGCCTTATATGGTTCTCAATCAGAGACAGGTGTTTGACGTTTTCCTCTGATTGAGAACCATATATAGGTTGGCTGTTCACACTGTTTGGTTGTGGTGGTTGTCTTCCGTGTCTGTGTCTCACACGGGCTGTTTTCGGTTTGTTCGTTTATGTAGTCTGTTCCTGTTCGTGAGTTCTTTCGTGTCTTTATGTAAGTTCCATGTTCAGGTTTCGTCTACGCCGTTTTCTTATTTTGTAAGTTATTCAAGTGTTCTTCGTGTTTGTTCTTAATTTAATAAATTCATTATGTCATCATACCTCGCTGCGTATTGGTCCTCCGATCCTTCTCTCCTCTCCTGTCCGAGGAGGGAAGAGCTAGAGCACCGTTACACTGTCTTCTTATGGAGAACTCCTTATTTGAAAAAATAAAGTAATTGAACACCACATAATCAATTGTCTAAATAAGGCCATGAATGTAACATAGAACAGGAGATATGATGCTTGTGTCTATTACAAAAAAGAAATCGAAGGTTTAAAAATAACTTAAACCTCATGATAAATTGTGCCAACTTAGTCTTACTTGGGAGTAACTTCCCATGCAAATACAATACAAGGTTTAAAATAAAGTTCAGCTTTTTGATAAGGCCTTGAACATTTTCTTACATCAGTCTTTGTTGTTTAAAAAAATGCTTTGATGAACAGAATCCTCACTGGAGTCCTGAAGGAGTCTTTAGGTAAATCACTGTCTTTCCTTGTCCAGAAGTCCATGAATTCACAAAGGAATAAAGTATTCTGTGTTGCCTGCTTTCCATTCTTCTTAGACATTTTACAGTGGAAACCTACTGGCTATTGTAAAACATATCAATAAAGATCTTCATTTTAAATTTAGACCATACATTTGAATTGTTTGTTTGTTGGGTTCAGTCCAGGTACCCATTCTAGCASTCTCACTAACCATACCACGCAAGCTTTCCTCAAAATAGGCCTATTTTACTCAGCATGCCCCACTTCAAGTCATAACTACAACTGGTTAAAGTGTCAGTTGGTGGACACTTATAGCTTTCAGTAAAACACCCCCCTATGGCTTATCTCAGAGATACCCAGCATGACAAGCACACTCATAACATGATGCTGCCACCACAATACTTGGAAATACAGAAGATCAACAACATTTGCAGTCACTCCACATTATTGGCTTGTGTGACAAATTGAAAAGAGGGAAGCCTGTGTTAAAAATCCACTTCAAATCATCCATTCTGTTTGCAACAAGGACGTTGAACAATACTGCAAGACAACACAGCAAATAAATATATAAATAAACTTTTTGACAGCATCATGTTATGGGTATGCTTGTCACCGACAGGGACTAGGGAGTTTGTCAGGATCAAAATAAATATTAAAGGAGCAAAGCTCAGGTAAAAAGTTAGAGGGAAACCAGACGCAGTTCTCTGATAACCTACGCTTGGAAGATTTATTTTTTCCGCAGGACAATAAAACAAAAGTTAATGTCGAAGAAACACCAGAATGGTTTTCTTTTTTTCTTCTTCTTAATTTTAATCTCTTTTTCTCCCCAATTTCGTGGTATTCAATTGGTAGTTACAGTCTTGTCTCATCGCTGCAACAACCGTACGGAGTCGGGAGAGGCAAAGGTTGACAGCCGTGCATCCTCCGAAACACAACCCAACCAAACCGCACTGCTTCTTGACACAATGCCCACTTAACCTGGAAGCCAGCCACACCAATGTGTCGGAGGAAACCCCATACACCTGGCTACCGTGTCAGCATGCACTGCACCCGGCGTCGCTAGTGCCCCATCGGACAAGGAAACCCTTACCAGCCAAACCGTCCCCTAACCAGGACGATGCTGGGCCAATTGTGCGCCGCCCCATGGGTCTCTCGGTCGCGGCCGGCTGCGACAGAGCCTGGACTCGAACCCAGAATCTCTAGTTGCACAGCTAGCACTGCCCCCCAGAATGGCTTTCCAAGAGGTGTTGAATGTTCCTCATTGGTCCAGTCTCTTTCCTGATTTAAATTAGCTTGAAAACCAGAGACAATGCTTTGAATATTGGTATCCATCAATGACTCCCAATCAAATGTAGAGTATTTTGACAAAAACAATGGATATACATTGCCCTAAGAGTTGTACAAAGTTGGAGGAAACTTATTCAAAATTATTCACAGCTGTAATGGCTGCCAAAGGTGCTTCCACCAAGTATTAACTCTGGGGTGTGAAGACATACGCAATCAAGACTTACTTACTCATTTGGAAAATGTTCTACACATTTTCTTTCAATATGAAAATGTGGAGTAGATCGGTAGGGAAAGAAAATTGATTTGATTTTAAGGCAGCAAAATGTGAAGACTGTGCAAGGGGTGTGTAGACTTTCAGGAGAATCAAAGTAGTGCACTAGAGTCACAGTAGTGCAGTTTATGGGGAATAGAGCGATTTCATATTGTACAGAAGCCTCCCATCCAACCTGGCCTGGGGTAAGGCAGGCAGGCTATAGTATAGTATATAGATATAGAGATATATATATATATATATATATACTGCTAGTAGAGACTACTGCTACTATGTAGATCAGAGTATATGTCTGTGTGATCATTATGGGCATATTACTGCCAGTCTAGCTGCCTCAGCCTCCCCCACCTCAACTCAGTCTCTGCCCAGTCTAACAGATGAAACCCTGCTTTTACTCAAATCTAATCTGTATCCGCCTTTAAGCTGCTCTGCTGCCCACTGCCTTTCTCTTCCTGCTCTTCCTGGAGGCTGGTCTGCAGCTTGCTCCAGATGCTGGTATCTCCGGTCTGCAGGGCCTGCAGGAAGAGGTTGGTGTGCTCCTTGAGCCGGTCCAAGTCTACCTGGGTCCTGCGGTTCTGACGAATCAGGTCCTTGGTACTCAGGGTGATCTCCAGCAGGCCAGACTTGGACAGGATGTTGTACGTGTTGCAGAAACGCTTGCGCTTTATGTTATGGTCATCGCCATTGTCGTCGTGGTTGCCGTCATCGTGGCAGCTGTTGTCGTTGGTTGTGGCGACGGTGGGTTGTGGGAGGGAGAGGGTGTTGGTTTTCTCAGGGACCTCAGAGGTGAGGGTGTCTGAAGGGGTTACGGTTAAGGCAGGGGATGGGGCTGGGGAGAACTCTGATCTACTGACGGCGAGAGAGGATCTTGCAGGGCTGCTGCAAGCACTGGAGTCTGTGAGGGAGGGGGTGAGCCTATGCTGGGGAGAGGGGGACAGGGAACTAGAGGGAGGAGGGAGACTGGGGGTGCTGGAACCAGAAGAACCACAGCTAAAACTACTAGACTGGTGCCTCTGATGTTTGTTTCTGTGGTTGTGATGGTGTTCCCGGTGGCTAGAGGCCGAGGGGGAAGAAGAGGGGAAATAACAAGAGCTTTCTCTCCCGGAGGAACTTGAACTGTCTCCAGGGTGAGGGGCGATCTTCGGGTAGYACCTGAGGATGGGAAGATACTTCTTGGGGCGCCGGCGTTTGGAGGAGGCCTCCTTAGGGTTGGATGTGGTGCAGTGGGAGACCACAGGGGAGACAACGGGCTGGACGAAGACCACCTGAGGCTGCTGGACCATCTCCACAGCTGGGCTGAACCCCCATGGCTTCTGAGAGGGAGGGTTGTTCCCGGGCTGGGGGAGAGAGAGAGAGAGAGCGAGAGAGCGAGAGAGCGAGAGCGAGAGCGAGAGCGAGAGAGAGAGAGAGAGAGCGACACAGACACAAAACAGAAAGATTAGTTCATGAACAATAGTATAAGAGAGTATCACAAGGCTCAAGACAGAGGACACAGTCAATCACAATACAGACTAGCCCATGGACAATACTTTAAGTATTATAGAAGGCTACATAGAAATCAGTCCCAATACACAGATTAATAATCCATGACTAGGATAAAAGAAGGTGGAAAATGAAACGACAGAATATTCTTACATCCTGGAAATGATTTTTATTTTTTTATGAACCATCAAAGTAATACAAATCAAATCAGACACTCCAAGAAATCATGAACAGCTACAACTTAACTGATGGTTTAGAGGGACATTTCTAACATACCTGTTTTAGGAGGACATTTTTCATGATCATGGGGGACATGTTGGAGAAGGACCCCCCCACCACAGCTAGCTGTGAGGGATGAGAKCCCGATGCAGGGCGCTGAGCCTCTCTCTTGGACACAGCGCGAGATGAGTCCTCAGAATCTGTCAGGTCTATGGTGCTGGCATCTGTGGAGGGAAGGAGGAGAAGAGCGATTCAGTGTTTTCAGGACCAGAAAAATAGAGTCAACTTCAATGATATGGTGGGGGAAGACAGTTGGGAATCAACAAAGGGAAGTATAGTAGAAATCACCTTTCAAAGCTAAATGATGAAGATGGTAGTAAAGACATCAGAACGAAGGGACTCGGTGAGGGACTAACCTGAGAAGCCAGAGTCTCTCTCCGAGTCTGTTCTGGAGCTTCCAGACTTCATGGTTCGTAGTTTGCCCATGGTCCTAGATTGCCCTTCTGCTTTCCTCTTGGTACTACTCATCTTGTCTCTGTTTCTTTTCAATGGTCTTGTCAGTCACTCAGACTACTACACCCACATCAGTGTAGAATGGATAGGAAACCTGGGATGCACCCCCCCCCAAAAAAAAATCAGCATTATTATATGGTTAGTTACTACATATCTATTGCAACTCCTTCCGTGTTGTAGGGGTGCAATACTGTTCTAGGGGTGCAATACTCTTTCTATTATGTTAGAATCTAGGCGTTTCTGTGTCCCTCCTGCTATAGTTCAGTAGCTAGCTGCAGTTTTAGCATAACTGCTAGCTACTCCAATTTCTGGCTTTTGAAGTTAGCCAACTAACGTTGGCTACTTGATTGTTACAGACCACTAGTTAGCTATACCAACTACGTTAGCATGTCTGAATGCAACYTATCTAGTTACATCTTTCCTTTGGACGGATTAGCTAGCAACGATTACAATACAGAACAATGCATAGACATGATTGAAACAATACAAATGTTGCCAACTTCGTGTCCTTGCCCAACCCTAACTTGGGGTCTGTCGTCCGCTCGCAGTCTCCGCCACAGTCTGTCTGTCGGTCTGGTGTGAGTGTGTAACGTTAGTCGGCAAGGTAAAGTACACGTTACTAGACTTCTGGTACACTCCTGCCAGCTAGCGCACATGCAGCGAGGAATTCCAGGAGAATCCGATGCGATTTTCTTGATCGAGACGGTGCAGCAACACCACAGGGAGTGAGTGAGTGAGTGAGTAGCTAACGTTCCGAATGATCAACAATGTTCTCCCGGCAGTGAGAACCCGGATGAGACACCATATTCTAGTCTAGAGTCTTTGTACCTCACCTATCCATATTTGGAAGTATGTGGGCGTATCGTCGTGTTCGAGAAGTGTTTTGTGCTGTCTAGGCCACCCACTACTATATTTCACCCGTATGCCATCTAACGACATTGTGTTCAACAGTGAACTATGGGAGTTGTACCACAGATAGAACAATGACACATATATTTCACCGGATGTATAAATGTGAAGCCTCCGCTTGGCCTTTCCAAAAACGGTAGTGAGAGGAAGCCCTCTGGCTGGCAGTGGGAGAAGATGGAACGAGATGGATTTTGGCCGACCTTCTGCAAATGTTCTCATCGATGAAACATTTGATCCCAATACAGTTTTCTGTTTCCAAAACTAAAATCTGTTATGAACAGAGTGGACTAAGTTTAGGAGACTTTACTCTTTGTTTTAAAAAACAACAACGTTTATACAAATTGCGTTGTTTAAAACGAGTGCGAAGGAGAATTTACAAAYGAGMCGTTCCCTAARGGAAATATGCAGATATATTCTAGAACAAGCCAATATGATCTCGCTAGCTCGTGCTTGGCTCTGCCCACATCCTTGCTTGTTCTGCCCACTATGACTAACTTGTTCCCGTTGGAAACGACAGGCTGTTGTCTATCTTGGTTTAGTTATAAACATCTTAGGTAGCACAGTACAGGCATTTCGGCCGTCACTAGTTACCACAGCTACAAAGGCCCAAACCCCGCCCATTTCTACAATTTGTTAGCAATGTAACCATAAACCTAACCGCACTGCTAACCTTATGCCTAACCCTAACCTTATGACTAACCCTGACCAAAAAGCATATTTTTGTTTTCATGAATTTTCACGATATAGCTCATTTTGACTTTGTGTTCGTGGTAACGAGTGGAAACCTGGCATTTCGCCTGTATGGGGAATCTGTGATGTGAGACCATAGTGTGCTGTTACATGACATACTAGTTTTCAAGGGGAGGGCATCAGGACACACACACACACACAATCGAAACAACCCACCCGAGGAAAATCTTATATTTACTCCTTTCCAAGAGTGTCAGTCAGACACATCATGACACTCAGTAAATGAACACAGCACATTCCCAAGACAAAGATGTAATTCTAACATAAACAACTCAAAATGTAATTCCCAGATGCCATTCCTGATACAGTGATCGCTATAAACTTATTTACATTTGAATATATTTCATTTTCATATATAATACAGTGGAATCCATATGGATTTGTTATTCTTCTCTGTCTGATGAAAGTTAGAGATATAAACATTATAGGTCTCGATATAACCTACAGTATGTCCATCCCTCCCTTTGATCATGCACTCTTCAGTTCAGAACATTCTGTACTGTAATATGATCATCATAGGGAGAGGTATACTGTGAAGGTGTCCGTTCTCTCCCTAATTCAGTCCACACCCATTCTGCATCTGTTTTAGCCTTCTTCGTTGTTGTTCCATACCAGATTGAAGCTAAATCCATTTATTGGCCTAATGCTTTTCAAGAACACTGCCTGCAAGTTGCAGCTTAATCCCTTGTCCCTTGGCAATTGCTTATCTCCTGCCCTGCCGTCCCTCTGTCCGTCTCCTCTATGTCCAAGAGGTGGAGCTATTGTATCTGCTATTACAGTAGAATATCATCCATGTAAAAGTGTAAAAGTATTCTCAAGGCTGATATTGGGTATCCAGTATCAGAAAACTAAAGTTGTTATTACTCTGGTATAAATTGCAAATTGCAGTTTGGGGTTAGTGTATTTTCATGGACAATGAGTTGAGGAATTTTTGTATCTGGGGGGTAAACGAGTAGGTGTCTGGTTTCCCCCTATGCTGTCTTCATTCCACAGCTGAGTGGTGATTGGACAGCGGACTGGAAGGACGGGGACCCAAGTATCCAACTAGCTGTGTGGGTTCTGACACCTGCAAAGAAACAGGCAGAGTAAATGCTCCATCATCTGATGCTATGCTCACACTGTTAAAAGCATTTCTCTATTCCGCTTCTCTATTCCTCTTCTCTTTCTCTCTCTCTTTCTTCTCTCTTTCTCTGTCTCACTCTCTCAATTCAAGGTTGCTTTATTGGCATGATATTCAGGCAGTATGTATGGCCAAAGCATACCAAACATTTACAATACAAGACGTACATTACAGATTACGTACATTACAACAACAAAATATATATATATATGAATGGGAGTGTGTGTTGTCTTCGACAGTGGGAGGTCTGGGTCGCTGCGTAGTTCAGCCCTTGAACCCACCACTGCGGCATGAGTATCAATATTATGCGTAGGCAATTAAGTTTCTCTCTCTCTCTCCTCTCTCTCGCTTCTTTCTCGCTGTCTCTCTCTGGTGTGTATCTCTSTGTGTGTGTAAGACTTCCCATCACCAGCTGAGGGCAGTCTAGTGCCACTTACTTGCCACAGTCTTTGGATCTTTTCCTGTGCTTCCTCCTCCTMGGATGGATCCTGACTCTGGGACTGCTGAAAAGGAGGGAAAGCAGTGGGGCTTGAGTTAACAAATCTACAGAAACAAACACGTCATTCTTAGGTAGTTACTATGTGATTACCATTTCACTATTACTGTACTGTAAAATAAAGTGCTACCCAATATCAGATCTGTAACCATAGAAGTAATCATTAACTTACTCACCTCTCATTKAAATGCATCTTCCTGTGTCTAAAAACAAGAGGACCGGTGTTATGAGTCTCATCAAGGTCATTCATATTCATTAGTGCGCACCATAGCAAAACATTTGGCAACGGCATATGAAAACAAGCATTTCTTATTCAAAACGGTCAGGGTAGTCCCTTCCCATTTTGGCCTGATTGCTTCCGTTTCGTTCCCAGTGAATACAACTCRGTTTTTAAGAGAATGTGCCTGGGTGAAAGAGCTATTTTGAATTACTTAGATAGCATTACATGTCAGATGATTTTAGGCTTTATTACCTGCACTCACAGGTCTGATGCTCCACAAACGTCAGCTCCACGTACTGCCCTGTCCTCTCAGTCGGAGTTATCCTCATCAACTGACACACATACAAACACACAGAGGAAAACACAAACACATGCATTGAGGTGTCCATGCGCTCAAAGATGTGGACAGGCATTGGGTGTTTTACCGGAACATATATCTCTTTAAGGTTGGAAGAGGGTAGCCCAAGGTAATATGTGGCCTCCTGACYCAAAGTGACCCC
The DNA here is from genome assembly GCF_002910315.2 of Salvelinus sp. IW2-2015. Taxonomy (NCBI): domain Eukaryota; kingdom Metazoa; phylum Chordata; class Actinopteri; order Salmoniformes; family Salmonidae; genus Salvelinus; species Salvelinus sp. IW2-2015. Next base: position 36,576 of record NW_019943177.1, on the reverse strand, counting down.
CACCTGCATGGTGACGTTACGTGTGAGGGTGGGGTGACACTCCAGGTTCTCGTCTCCACAGCAACCAGCGCATCGCCACAGGGGCACGCAGGCAGGGCTAAAAATATATTCCACCCCTCCAGGGTACTCCTGCTCCACCTCCACCAATCGTTCCATCGAACGACACAAACTCCGCTCCAAGACCTCCCGGAACAGCATCACTGCAACAAGAGTTGACCAATGAACTATCACTCAGACCCAGGTTGATTGACAGCTGACCAATGTATTCACTGTCTCTAAGAAATATTAATAAGACGGTTACTTAATTTAAGGAACAAGAGAGGCACTTACCTCTAGAGTGTGGTTCCACTGGGGAGTGAGAAGTCTGGAATAAAAAGAAGGCGAAAAAATGCTATGTTATATTTCAGATAGAAGGAAATGACCACAGGTAGACATCACTGTGAACAACATAGCCAATACATAGTGACAGTTGACGCCCACTCAGTCAGTCACAGAAACGTCGACTCTGAACATATTTATTGGGCAGCGTACTCTTGTGGTAGAAAGAAAATGCTACAGCTGTGAGCAAGCAAGAGTTCTGTTATAGCCTATTTTCAGCTCAACCAAGGCAGAGGGGGCAGACATAATAATCTTACAGGGCCCCAGAGTCCAGACCATAGACTTATATCCAGACTAAAGCAGTGCAGTGGGATACTGTAGGATAGCAGGATCATCTCCAGTAAGAGAGAGAGAGAGAGAGAGAGAGAGAAGGAGAGAGAGGAGAGAGAGAGAGGAGAGCCGTGACTCAGAAGGAGAGAGATGAGAGAGAGAGAGAAGAGAGTAAGAGAGAGAGAGAGATTCGAAAACAAATCCAATTTTGATAAACTCCATAATACTGGGTGAAATCCCACAGTGTGCCATCACAGCAGCAAGATTTGTGACCTGTTGCCACAAGAAAGGGCAACCAGTGAAGAACAAACACCATTGTAAATACAACCCATATTATGTTTATTTATTTAACTTGTGTGCTTTAACCATTTGTACATTGTTACAACACTGCATATATATAATATGACATTTGTAATGTCTTTATTGTTTTGAAACTTCTGTATGTGTAATGTTTACTGTTCATTTTTTTGTTTATTTGACTTTTGTATATTATCTACCTCACTTGCTTTGCAATGTTAACACATGTTTCCATGCCAATAAAGCCCCTTGAAATTGAATTGAATTGAATTGAAATTGAGAGAAGAGAGAGAGAGAGGGAGAGAGAGAGAGAGAGAGAGAGAGAGAAGAGAGAAGAGAGAGAGAAGAGAGAGGAGAGAGAGAGAGAGAGAGATTGCTTTGGCAATGTTAACACATGTTTCCCATGCCAAGAAAGCCCCTTGAATTGAATTGAATTGAATTGAATTGAGAAGAAGAGAGAGAGAGAGAGAGAGAGAGAGATCTTCTCCTCAGGACCAAAGATTTTCTCTCCTTGTTTTCACGTACTGATTCCACCCACTCTGGGGCTTTTTGAGTTCCAATGAGAGTTGACAGTTCCGGTGAAGCCATGGTTTGGATAAGCCCAAAGTTCCAAATGTAGAATGATACCCCCTGTTGTTTTAATAAACTGTTACATGATGTTAATAATCAAGCTGTTTTGTGAACTTGAAGCCATGGAAAGGATAGTCTTGCTGACACAAGCTCACGTTGCTTGCGTCAGCCGGGTTGATGGAAGGAAGCCATGGTTTCAACAAACCTTAGGCCATGCAACGAGAACGTCTGTCTATAAGGAGACACATTTTCCTCGGTGTTACAGTGCTGCTGAAAACCTGAGTGTTGTCACTCAGCAGCAACAAGAAGCAGTGATGTGGCAAAACTGCAGCCATCCATCTCTGTCGCCATAGTGACGCCGCGTAACCAACCATAGGCAACGATACATGACCGTTAGTCTCTTCCCACTGGCCACTAACGCACAAGTACAAAAAGGCATCCCAGGAAGTCTCRACTGTAAGTCTTTGTTTGGACACAGTGAGAGACATGTCTCCGGTCAGGAACTATGAACACAAACAAATACAAGCCCAGACAGTGAACAGGCAGCTCACAGAGACAATGGGAGAGACACAGTTTTAGAGTTCTCACAGTATTCTGCTAGCCATCCTTGACCTCACGGGGTCTCTCTTTCCCTCTCTCTCCTCCTCACTCGATTTCTTCCTGTCCTTTCTCTCTCTCTCTCTCTTTTCTCATCTCTCTCTCTCGCCCTCTCTCTCTCATAAGTTGTATTTTATAAATGTCAGTTTGTATCTCTGGATCCAGTGGTCCCATCTGGGCTGGTTTCAATGGCTCTAATAAATCTCACCATTAGCTCCTTTTTAACTGGCCTCCATTACATGTATCCTGTTGACACTAAGAGTTATTTTCTCTCTACGCGTTTCAGCTGGTTATTTTATCACACACAACCCCCTGAAGTGAGACGGAGGCGGTGGTCAGGTTTTGTAGTGATTTAGGTAGAAGAGTGGAAAGTCCCGGGCCCGGTTTACGAGTGATGTAACATGCGTTTCCCAAAACACCATGCAGAGAGAACGGTCGCTAAGTGTGACAGAAAGGGAGCACTGCTCTCAGCTTTCTCCATTCGAATCTAAATTCAAAATAAATTGCGCACCCTAGAATGAACTCAAAATCATTTTTACGACCACAAATAACCATAACTGTAGTGACCCTGTGTTTATAAACGTGGATTTTGACTTTGCCACTTCCGCATGCTTTTGTGGCACAGTCGATGCCACGTAGGGCTARGGGCCAGAAGTTTAAGGGTTTGCCAACCACCACGGACGAGCTCACTCTCCCTGCCTGTTTCGTGACAATACGATCAGAGCCGGATGAAGACAATGATTAGTTAGGGGGAAATCAGATTTTCAACATTTCGATGCCATATTTACAATTATAAAAAATATATGCTACACATTTTAATGTGTAATAAATCCCTTTTGTGGGGGAAAAACTCATCCTGATTGGCTGGGCCTGGCCCACCAGTGGGTGGACCTGGCTCCCAAATGAGTGGGCTTTTGCCCACCCATGGCTGCGCCCATGCCATGTGAAATCCATAGATTAGGGACTAATTTATTTATTTCAATTGACTGATTTCGTTCTATGAACTGTAAAATCTTTGAAATTGTTGCATGTTGCCTTACCAGTGTCTCCCGACCCCTCCTGTCTCAACCTTCAGTATTTATGCTGCAGTAGTTTATGTGTCGGGGGGCTAGGGTCAGTCTGTTATATCTGGAGTATTTCTCCTGTCTTAAGTATGCTCTCTCTAATTCTCTCTCTCTTTTTCTTTCTTTCTTTCTTTCTTTCTTTCTCTCTCTCACAGGACATGAGCCCTAGGACCATGCCTCAGGACTGCCTGGCCTGATGACTCCTTGCTGTCCCCAATCCACCTGGCCATGCTGCTGCTCCAGTTTCAACTGTTCTGCCTGCGGTTATGGAAACCTGACCTGTTCACCGGACGTGCTACCTGTCCCAGACCTGCTGTTTTCAACTCTAGAGACAGCAGGAGCGGTAGAGATACTCTGAATGATCGGCTATGACATTTACTCCTGAGGTGCTGACCTGTTGCACCCTCGACAACCACTGTGATTATTATTATTTGACCCTGCTGGTCATCTATGAACATTTGAACATCTTGGCCATGTTCTGTTATAATCTCCACCCGGCACAGCCAGAAGAGGACTGGCCACCCCTCATAGCCTGGTTCCTCTCTAGGTTTCTTCCTTGGTTCTGGCCTTTCTAGGGAGTTTTTCCTAGCCACCGTGCTTCTACACCTGCATTGCTTGCTGTTTGGGGTTTTAGGCTGGGTTTCTGTACAGCACTTTGTAACATCAGCTGATGTAAATTTGATTGATTGATTAATTTATATTTTTGTTCAGTATATATACACAGTACAACGATTTAGGAAAATCATCAAGATTGCTCAATAAGGTCAGAGACTTATTTCCATTGGTGTCCCTATTTTTGACATAAATACATACGTATACAATTATGTAGACACAGGCACATTACAGAGACACAGACACATTATGTAGATACAGACACATTACAGAGACACAGACAATAAATGCTGTATTACAATTCCTACAAGCTTGTTTTGGCTGGTCTGTAGCTTATTCTTTAGATGTTTGGGGCTGCTGGTGAACAATGATGTGCAGCATAATCAAAGTGACACTGGACTAGTGCACCTGCCAGAGTCTTTAGAGCAGGAGTGTCAAACATACGGCACGTGGGGGGGTCTAATCCAGCCGGTGGGTGGTTTGAATATTTTGTTTAAATAGGCTATAAAATKAAATACAATTGAAACAAAAACAATTTTTMGGGGAGGGGGGATGAACTCAATATACTTTAAAAGGAATAAAAGCAAATCGAAACTGTGTAGAAATGATAATGGACTTATATTCTTGACAGTCCAGCTCGCTAATAATCACTAGACAGTCAGGGAGAATCTAAAATGGAAAAAACACTGGCTAGACGACAATTTTTTCCACATTTTGATTGCAAGGAAATATAACCAAATGTGACCCACAGGAAAAATAGGTRTGACARCCCTGCTTWAGGGTGTCTATAGCTAGGTTTCCATCCAATTMGCGACAGATTTTCATGCAAATYTTCAAAAATCTGCATAAAAACATTATGCACATTTTCCCATCAGAGTTGTGTTTCCATCAAATTGACTTGTTGCGGATAAAAGTCTGTGTGTAAATACATAGTGTACAAKAAATATTTATTTTAAGGTTAAATTTCCATGCACCAAAAAAWAAAGTTAAATGGGTTTCCATCTAATTTTCAACTCAAGGCCTACTGATGGTTTTGTCACWAAAAATGTTGCATAGGTATAGCAAATGTGCCCACTCTGGTATTGGCACGTGTGCTCTAGCCAACAGCTTGCAGATACAGTGCAGGTATTGTTTACTACATGATGAGATTATTATGGACAAAGGTGTGATATTATTTTTATTTGTCAAATAGCATCCAAGCATTGATCATCATGTCACCAGAATAAGACCCTCGATATTTATTGAAAGGAGCATCAAGTTCATCACCGTGCACTTTCACCACCCTGTGAAGTTCATCATAATMTARTTCATCTGTAYCCMAATAAAKTGCATGGTTTCCAAAGTGGGAGGAACACTCACCATGTCGTCACGCGTGACTCCAAGTTTAATTCAATATGATGCTTGTGATATCGATTTGTTCGCATAAAGGCGTTCTCCYCCGCCATTTCTCGCATAATAGCTTTTAATCGACGCAAAAAGATCCCGCCATGTCTAGCGATCAAATMATCTGTTTGCATTCATATAATTGTGACGAAACTTCCTGTTTCCATTACAGCTGTCATGATTATTTTATATGGTACGACTTTACTCGCATTAAAACTGGATGTCAAGCCATTTTGAGGATGCTGGAATGATGTTTTGGATGAATGTGCGCATGTCTACAGGATACATTTGATGTAGCCTAAGCAGATTAAAACKTTGTGACTGGTRGTGTTTAAAAAGTGAAATGATAKATAGTTAGGCTATAATGAAGCGTTAGGTRCCAGGTGCTTGAGGTATAGCTGSTCGMATTGGAGAGGAGGCAGAGGGCGCTTTAAGCTTTCCTGAATAACTGGGCCTGTCAGAAGCATATGTCGCCACGTTATTATAGGACGACTTGGGAGAATGATGACCTGCAACAGACAGCGTATCTCAGTATCAGAGGTTTAAAAAATACAGCCAGGCTGGCCAGCTATTGTGCCTTTCTAGATCGTATAAACTGTTGAGAGTAGACCCACCCACTGATCCAAGTGGTATGAAACATTCAAATCACAGGGCTATTGCGCTTTTTTTCAAATGACATTTTCWCTGCAYCCWAGAGTGGAATTTTGTACTCACTTGAAAACAATAATGCAATTATTCATTGCATTGTGGYGTTGTAGGCTGCTAGTATAATTGTATTGTCCCTAAGCAATATCAATGGGGTACCTTTTTGAGCTGCGTGTCTCATGTCTTCACTGTTCTTTCATGCGCAATGATGCACCTGGCCTCCACCTACCACTATTGTCACTATGAATGGTGGATAGAGGCCAGGATAAACAGTTKGACTGGTAGACTATATTGACATGTGGTATAGTAAAAGTTCGAGGCGGGAAAGAGTTGTGCATAAGGTAAGTACCAAAACGCCATGATATAGGGGAGGTGCATGTAAGCAGATGAGGAAATTAGGCTAGGATGGAAYAAATTATATAGTAAAACCTGCAAAAGAGAGAATGTAAACCAGGGGAAAAACGCACTACCCTCCCGTGCCCAATAAAAAAAACACACAACCCTCCCCAAACAAAAACTAAAAGTTTGACAACACTCCTCTATTTTGGACCATAGTACACTTCACATACATGGAGGCTACAGTGGTACAGTTCCTCGCTTGAGCAGTAGTGTGACAATGACACTGCACACCCTGCCGAGTGCATCGCATTAATGTGGGTAAAACACATCTCCTCTCATTTATCTGTACTGATCTGAAAACACTGGTCAGCTGACAGTATCACCAGTCCTGCTGTTCCACAAGGAGAAGGGGAGAGGATGCCACTTTTGATTGTTGAGATACATCCCATGTCTCAATACGGGTCAGGCGTTGCTACAGGAAAAGGAYGCACCTGCGTAATGAACTTTTACCGTTACGTCCCTAAGAACCAACCCATGTCCCTCCACCTCTCCCTGCCTGCAACACCACAGTGCTTTCATTGTGTATGAGACTTGTACTTTACATGTAATAAACAACACATTTTATACATCTTTATCCTCTTATTTAGGACGTCCTCCTATTCCACCGTGTGATCGACGGGTCTCTATCTCTCCTCTGATCCCAGCTCCCTCCCTCCACCCGACAAAATCATGATTTGTTTTCACTATCGATCCCCAACACACTCATTCGGTCTTACATTCCCAGCTACAACATTAACTCATCATTACTGCATTATTTGGTGCGCCCTGTCCATACGTTTGGTGCCACAAAGATATTGCACCAAATATGTGTGTACGTTCCCAGCTGTTCTCACTTTCAGACTGTAGCGTTTAGAAATGTAAATATCATCCATCTTCTTGTGACATATCTGCTCCGTCCCAGGTGGTCTAGCCAGCAGCTGCAGATGGATATCTGTTTCTGTGACTTCTGCTGCTGTAAATATCTGCTCGCATGAGTAATTAGCAACACGCTGTCGCGATAAACAGTAAAAAGCATCCCTGTATAAACTATTACGTCGGTATAAACTTTAAACTACATTTCCCAGAAAACCTCAACAGCCCAATGCAGGTGGTCGCACTCAGTGTCTGTTGAATGTGTTGCTAATGCGTTTGTAGACTGACTACTGTAWTACCCTGATCGTTATCCATTATTTATCTTGATGCCACTTCAGTATTAGGGGGTCAATATACGCTAGGAGAGGATTAACTATATTTTACGATCTCCCTAATGTTGAACTCACTGTAAAAGTGAGMCGTGATGACAAAAAGTGAGATACAGTATTAGAAAAAAATAGCTCTAAATGTSACTCATTACTTTTTCACGTGAAGTCGTAATGGGAGTCACATTTTGGGGCCAGAGAAGAAATTGGAGATACAGACATGTGAAGCAGTTACGAACTCACCTTTTACAGAGAGTCCAGTTTGGAACATWGCATACAATAAAGTACAAAATTAATAAAGTGTTACTTGCTATATTAAAACTAATAGGAGGATGTATAGCCTATCATTATTTGTTTCTGAGTACAGAGGTTTTCAAGGAGGCTGAACCATTGTTTATCAAGAACTAAAGCCGAATGATATCATCACAACATGACAAACTGTATTAACCATTTACACAACACATGTTCGTTGTTGTCCTTGATAGTGACAGGCTATAAAACAGTCATACTACTTTACCTGAGTAGGTGCCAAGTGGAACATAAGAGTTGCCAAAATCTGCGAGACGCCGACGAGATTGTGCATCTTGAAGGAAAAAGTGTTCATTTTTTGCAGTCAAATTTTTACAAAATAATTTCACTGAATCTGAGTGGCTGTCGGCATTGACAGTCCTGAGTCAAGGTAAAGAGATGCYCGTATTATCGACCACTGTAGAAATGACGCGATTACAGAGTGAGCGACCCTTGTATGACTATCGCTGCCCGTGAAGAGCAGTCAGAGTAGGACTGACTTTTTGTAAAATACTATATTGCAGCGCTTGGATATAGCCTAATCTAAAGGTGATTAGTGAAATTCAATTAGGTTACTTTCACTAAAGTGCTTATCAAAGCTTTCCAGTGTCCCATAATGTTATGTCTTGCTCCAGACCCCCCCTCCTCCGCCCCCCCCTTCTCTCTCTCTCTCTATCTCTCTCTCTCARACGAACACTTTCTCCCCACTTACAGTACCAGTCAAAAGTTTGAACACATACTCATTACAGGTTTTTATTTTATATTTTAAAAAACTATTTTCGACATTGTAGAATAATAGTGAAGACACGAAAACTATGAAATGACACATATGGAATCATGTAGTAACCAAAAAAGTGTTAAACAAATCAAAATGTATTTTATATTTGAGATTCTTAAATGACAGCCTTAAATGCCTTGATGACAGCTTTGCACACTCTTGGAAATTACTCATTATCTCTGAATCCCTTTGTATGATGATTAATTAATACAGCAGATGTGTAATTATAAGTGATAGGGTATGATACTTAGTGATTRTTGATGAAGGAATGAACATGATAGTTCATTATTGAGACATGTGCAGGAGAGATATGACAACATGCCAGTCCTCCCTCGCACTGAAGTCTTGATTGTTTACRTTCAGCCTCTACAAATTCTCATCATCCATTTATTTTCCAAGATAATGAATGAATTAGGATAATGAACCKGATATTTTGCTTTTTCAAGTGCTCAAAACACTTCTTAAGGAAGGAAAGCACGTCATCGACTTCCAATCTATGCAGTATTCTCAGAGCTCATTTTTACCACCCAAGTTAGAGTGAGTTAGAGTGAGTTGGTGCTTCTGACCCATCGCAGCGGCGAGTCTTTACAGTGGSTAAGGGTGAGTAGATTAGAACCCTCCTCTGCCAGTAGACACAAACACACCTTATCTGTCTAGACGTGGGATGGAGATGGTGCGTTTACACGACTGCAGGAATGAAGGAGGAGGATCCCTTTCAGACATTCTGCTCATATTTGGAGTGGTGCCATGATAACCTCATCATGTCTGGGGTAAGACCCGACAGGGACCACACTCTGAGGGGCCAGTGTACATACACAATTCACTGTGCATGTGCCARTCATAGGCCATGCTACTCACACCTAGAGGGAAAGATGACCTTGTATCTCCATCCATGATAACGGTACAGCTCTGTTATTAGTTCAAAGAACAACTCTCACACCTGATGATGATGAATATGCCTACTGGGKACCGACGTCAGTTCAACGTCTATTTTTTACRTACATTTGGTTGAGTTGTCGACTAATGTGAGGTCAATGTGAAATCAACAAACAAATTCACCATCACATTGGAATTTGGTTAAAAGTTGGGTGAAAAAAAGAAGAGATTCCCTTACGTTGATCAGTTTTCCACATTGATTCACATTGACATTTTTGGTTGAAATGATGTGGAAACAACATTGATTCAACCGGTTTTTGCCCAGTGGGCAGTTACTGGTAGTGGACCTGTGGAATCATCATACATTTCTGTTGTTAAAACCAGAGTGATAGACAACCGGCTAAATAGGTCGTTTTGTTTTGAATGAGGAGAGATAACCAGGATAGATGATGCCCTCCGTCTTACACATCTCACTTATCACACACTCTGGGGTGTTTGGTGTGTATACAAGAGTGGTAGACACTGTTATCCTTCTGAGTGATGTATACTGTATACAATGGTTTGACTCTTTCACCACAGGCCTATAATTCATTGAATTGGGAGAAATCCACAATATGAACGAAAAGAACAGTATAGCAGTCAGTCGGTCAGCTTTTTACTCGGGGAGGGCCCTATAGCGGGGTCAAAGTTAACAGCTGTGACTTTCTGTCCCTGGGAACTGAGTTGACGCCCAAGTCCCACTCCCAGCCCAGCCTTAGTGACTTGTGATTCCCCAGTCTCAGAGGAGGGAAACCGGGAAATGGAGACCAGGCTTGGTGGAGTTTTCCCAGGATAYAGCAACAGCAGGTGGGACAAACGTTGCAAAATTCTGGGAACTTTCAATAAACTCCCTGGTTTTCCCGAAAGCCCAGTTGGAGGATGCCTGGAATCAGGAGGGAATAAGCAGGAAACCCGGAACCAGGATTTCTGGAAAAGCAGGGAATTTTGGGAAAGTTTTGCTGCAACCCTAGGTGGGACTGTTCTATATGAGTGTCTCCTTGGGATACCCATCTCCTCATACCCAGATGTGGACAGAGACATTACAGAGAGAGAGGGAGAGAGAGTAGGAAGGCACTCAACAAATTAAGACGGATATGTGCCGAGMAATTGTGCACAATCTTTTTCCTGGGACATATTTAGAGGGTGYACGGGCAAAACAAAATATTTAAGTACCTTTGAACGGGGTATGGGAGTAGATGCCAGGCTCCCAGGTTTGTGTCAAGAACTGCAACGCTGCTGGGGTTTTCAAGCTCAACCGTTRCCTGTGTGTATCAAGAATGGTCCACCACCCAAAGGACATCACTATTAGGAAGGTGTTCCTAATGTTTGGTATACTCAGTGTATATCATGTGTATATGACGAATAAACWAACTTGAACTTGAACTTGAGAATAGAGTTTGCCAAGAAGTGCTTAGTCAGATTTCTCCTAACATGGAGRGGAATCTCAGGAGAACAGGAGTGTGACCCTTGAGGGGTCTGGGTCGGGGAAGTCTTGTTGGGTTCACTGTCACTAACATACAGTATAGGTGGTCCTGTAGGGCCACAGGGGAGACCCCCACAGAGATAGCTCCGGGGCTGATGAAAGAGAGAGACATGTTTTGTGTGTGTGTGTGTGCGTGTGCGTGCACTATTGGTGTGCATGTGCATGTGTGTATATCGGTAGAGATGAAGTCAAACTGGTGATTGGTCTCGGAGTCTGAGGTGCAGCAGAATTCCCCAGAGTCTTTGCCAATCTTTTGGGTAATGACGCCACATCAGTTCAGACACACAGTAGCAACCACCTAAACAGTTTATGATTTACGTGACGTCTGAGGGCAAACAACCACAACCTCAGACACACACTTCGGTTTCACTATGGCGCCTCCTTGTGGGCGATAAATGTTGTACCCAAATCCTGAACATTTTAGTGTTAGATTTCATTTTCCCCAGACAGTATATGGATCCCAATGCCCATATGGGATCTATAATCAACTAGAATGACAAAACCTGATCAGACAGGTATGTTCAGGGTTGATTTAATGATACAGTCAAACACAGGCACAAAGGGATCTCGGCAATATGATTGCACGTCATTGTGGAACTCGGGAGTGTGTGTGTATGTGTAAGCTGATATGAATGCAGGAGGATAGAGAACCTTGAATCAAAAACAGTCACATTGCATGTATTGCACACAATCATACGCGATGATGGTGCTGTCCTTTTTTCATYCCAGAAATAGATCATTCATGTTTCAAACGTAGTGTAAGCACATCCAATGACTTGCAGGTGCTAGGTTAAAAAAAGAAACTCATGAAATAATGAATAGACGCCCGCACAATGGTGTCAGTGACTTGGTGCATTATGGTCCCATAGTTTTGCAGCGTAACAAATCAACCCGAAAACGATGAAGACCTTAAAATGTTTATCTGTCGGTCTTTGACAGAAAAAGAGTCAAAGCCACTTGGTGTTTGCTTGCCAGACTCACTACTGTCACACAGTATTAGCAGTACCCGGCACTTCATGAGGATTACTTTGGCCTGGTGTTCGTTACTTTAGAAGAGGCTAGGAAATACCCCTAATCTAGCTTCAAACAATACCCCTGACTGSTGTCTCCTCACATCCTTAAAGACCGAATATTATTCATGTTCTCCAGTATGCGTTTTAACAGTGAAGCAAGCTGTGGGAATATCAGTGTGAAACATCACTCGAAGAGTGAGAAAGAAGTCTCATGAAAGACTGAGGGGGCAGAGCGACATCAACAGACAAGACGGGAAAGACAACACTAAGGAAAAGGATACGYGCAACAGTGTGAACGTTTCAGGAATGTTTATTTAACGGTATTTGAGTTGACGCATTACAGATATGAGCTCTTGGGAGATTGAAACGGATATTGCAATGTTTTACATGGCAAAGAAGAAACAATAAATACATGGCTAATAAAACACTTCATATTTGCTGAAAAACAATMCCTGGGGTAGCAGTCACAGTGACTACATAAAGAGCAACTTGACAAAGCAACATTTGAATACTGAACTGCAATGCATCTGGTTCACCTACAGTACATTTTCTTACTGACAGMTTCCAAATGCAGCTCAACAGCATGTTTTAACATGAAACGCATCAGTTCGGCAGAGTCAAACCAACACTTCTGCCTCAAGGGGAGGTCAACACATGGCCACAAATCAAGACCGCCTTGTTTACAAGGATCTGGGCCAGGAACTGATCTACGTGACCTCTGAATCCATGGCCACAGCACAGTTCTCTCATATAAAATGCTGACTACCGTATCAGTGAGCTGTAGCTTAGCGATAAGAGTGAGCAGAGTCTGGATGGCAGTGTGGCATAGGTCAGGAGGAGTCTTACAGAACAAGAACAGGCACATAAAGGCGGACAGAACTAAAACTACAACCCCCATAACCCACAGCCGTCTGGGGGTTGAGATGCTGGGTGCATCTCCATAGTCTACCGTGACTTCATGGCCTTGTCTCCATTGTCGCAGGATTTTTCCATACTGCTCTCACCACCACCAATTCTGTTCAGTGCAGATGAGGGGAAGGGCATTTTWTTWTWTTTTWTTTCAACCTTTATTTAACTAGGCAAGTCAGTTAAGAACAAATTCTTATTTACAATGACGGCCTACCCCGGCCCTATGGGACTCCCAATTACGMCCYGTTGTGATAAAGCCTGGAATCGATCCAGGGTCTGTAGTGACTCCTCTAGCACTGAGATGCAGTGTCTTAGACCGCTGCGCCACTCGGGAGCATTAGAGGAAGCCACGATAGACTATTGAGACGTACCTATAACATCTGGTAGGTCTAACTTTTTATGTCTGGGATGAGTTTGTCGTGTCTAGTGTGGACTACGTCCGAAATGGCACCATTTTGCCCAGGACCAGGGCCCAAAGTAGTGTACTATTTAGGGTACAGGATGACATAGATAGCAGATGCAGACTAGAAGTAGACACTGTCTGATCTGGTGGTTTATTTCTCAGTGGAGAAGGCTCTCTTCATGAGCGGTGGTGGGGTCTTCCCTGCATCATATACTGATTCTGGGGGTGGGGAGCTGAGACAGCACCAGTCAGGGATACGGCCTGTCTGGTTATAGTAGTCACGGGACACGGAGCGGCTACCCAGGATGTCCTGCAGTGCTCCAAAHATTGCTCCTACACAGGGAGAGGAAAGCAGGAGACACAGGGTTATTCACAGCTGGTTTAGACCTAATCAGMSMGGGGGGGGGGGGGGGGCAGGTTGATCTCTAACTCATGGCCACTAGCTGTAGTATCAATCACCTCGCAGCTAAGCTACTATTGTATTCCTACACCCATCGGATCCATACAGCTCTACAGTGTCAAGGCTGGTTATCAGACTAATCTGTGTCTCACCTCCAAGCCATGCGGTGCAGTTGGGTTTGGCTGGAGGACTGTGCAGCCTGAAGCTCTTGGTGGCCAGGGCGTCGCGGTACTTGGGTTTCTCCACCAGGAGGCGTATCTCAGCCAGGAGCCGGTGCAGGAAGCCAGGCAGCATGGCCGTGCCCCCGATGATCACCAGGTTCTCAGACAGAGCCTTACGAGTGTCGATGGGACACTAAGGGGGTTATTCAGATGGAAACACACAAGTGGTTACAAATGTATCAAATCAGTCATATTTTCACAAATGTCCTGTTCACAAAATTAACAGCAAGCTGGAATTAAACTCCCAGGCTTGTTATTAATGTCTARGGGACAGAAATGGAGGTTAAATAAGATTTTGTTTTAAACATGATCAGAAATGTTTCAATGAATCAAATCATTCAAATTTAGTTCATTTCCGCGCCACTAAATCAGTTGTACTTGCTAAGTGCTTCACAGCAAACTGTGCCAAGCAGAGGCAGCAGTGGCAAGAAAAACTCTTTAGGGCCTGGGTGGGAAGAAACCTAGAGAGGAACAAGACTCTGACTAGCCAGGTAGAAGTAGTTCAGCATCCATGCAGTATGTCCGTAATGTACGCATGTACTGAAATTAGAGAGGAAAATGGTCACGCAAGTTTATAAACGCTGACATAGGCTCACCTGGACATGAGCATGATAAACGAGGTTCAGGTTTCGGACTTCCCTGCCGCCCTGTTACTCCCGAGCAGGACAGAAGTGCTGGTCTCTCAGGAGAGAAACCTCATTGACATTGTAAACTGCAGAGAAGTGGAGTGGACTGTTAACTAGCTTCCTGCGACTGCCTGTCAAACTAGTCCACTGAGACCAACGAGTGCTTATGGTACTGTGCTTACAGAGTGAGTGCAGCACAAGCACTGGGCCAGCAGCAAGAGTAATGGAGGCTGCACTGCCTATTGAGATTAATGGTCTGTCGTTGGCCTGATCAGGCTCCTCTCAAAGGAACCAAGCCGATTTCACCTCGGTGAACCAGAGTTCTGGAAGTGTTGCTATGGTAACAGGGTTAAAAGTAAGTCTCTCGTACGTTTCAGGGGGAAGCGTTCTTCATCACAAAATGGAAAATAAGGAAGGAAGGAATTATGGAATGGCTGATTTTAATTAGAAGACGCAGATGTCTGATGAAAGGCCGTTGTGACCGACGCAACATTGTGCAGTAATTACTGATGAAGACAGTGTTGCAACTTACAAATTCAGTACCCACATATTTCGGCAGCATCTCATCTCTTTGCTGTTCGAGCAGAAAGAAACCAATACAAATGTTACCTTGACCAGAGCGTCAAGCACCAGAGAGGCCACACTCTTCTCCTCGTTGTCCTGCTCAAACAGCATCTCCATCACAGAGTCCCTGCAATAAATCTGAATTGTATTACGATTCCTTACAAAACAGAACCATCACGTCACTCAAAGAGTCCCTGCAATAACAACCCTTATTTCAATTCAATAAACATTTTTGGGACCCCAAGGGGAAATTGCAGCGTTTCATTAGCCGCTGCTGAGAAGAGCAGACAGACACTCGTGATGAATGACCTTGCAGAGACAGCCCAGATTCAATAATAGAAGGTGACCCAGATATTAAAGAGGAGACACAGAACCAAATATCTAGGTTTGGAAGTGCACTGGACATGAATYAAATGGACAACCCATTTGCCGTGTCTTGTCATTGTATCATTACTTGTAGTCAGTTGAGGATATGTTCCATATTTGAGGATATTTTCCATAGTTTCCCACATTGCTAGTGTTAGTAGAGCGTAACAGCTATTCAGGGGGGTGGGGGGGACCAGAGGACAAACAGCTACCTGATTGGTCCCTTAATATGCAGAATCTTCTCCCCATCCAATGGGTAATCAACATCAGGGGGTGGTGTTGGACGCTACAAGGGGAAGAACATGGATGTGAGGGTCTCAAATGCACTGGACTATAATACTCACCACACCAACTTTAATGAAAGGCATTTATTGGAAGAACACAGCAATAACTACTCTTTGAAATACCGGACACAATCCAAACATAGTCATGACTGACTGCCCAGTTTTGGGGGTCAAAGATCACTGACCTCAGCCGTGCCGCCCAGGTTAAACTTGGCCTCCTGGATCTTCAGGCCTCTCTGTAGGTCACTGATGAAACAGGTCCTGACTGGACAACAAGACAAACAGCATTAGAGGGTCTACGTGAATATAGTAGCACCAACACCACCAACATACATGAATGGGGTGTTTGAAAATATTTTCCCTTTAGCTGCCCTTTGTAGCAAAATCCATTTAATTTAACTGCCAAACAGGAATCCCGTCCCAGCATTGTCTGTTTTGTCTGTATGAAGGCAATAAAAAAAAAAGTGGTTTCAGTCTCTTTTGAACATACCCTTGATATCCTCTACAACCTCCTCTGGGATGGAGCCTGGGAAAGAAAGACAGGATGAAAAGAAAGTGACTTCTTTTTTATGACCCACTTAGCCTTCCTTCAACACAAACCTCACAGAGCCCMTAATTTCACGTCAATGCTTCTGCTACTGTACTAAACGATTGAGTCTCGTTGCAATCGAACGGGGCACGCCATGGGGGGTGCATCTGAGACAAGGAGCGGAAACCGCAATCGACTACGGAGGCGCACTCATGGGTTTAGGAATTATGGAGAAAGTGAAGAGAGTATCCACTCTTGATAAGTGCAGAGCAGTTCACTAGTCCCAATTTGATATATACCTTTTACCTGCTCCAGATCTGTGTGCTACAGTTTAATGTATGCATTCATAACAGTCGAACCAATGCATAGTCTACGTTATTCATTTGACTGTAACACACTGCCGTGGTTCTGCAGTGGTGTGGTTCAGTAGTGCAGAGAGCGAGGCGGTTTACGCTATGCCTGTTTTAATTATTGATGCCTATCCGAACTGCCTAGCCCTGTGTCAGCTAGCTAGAGAGCTACTGCTGCTCTTCGTGATGATTCACTCTCAGAACGGAACAGAACAGAACCCCCAGGATGCAGTACAGAAGGAGAGAAAGAAGGCCATGTGTATATACATAATTCAAAAGAGAGAAATAGCGGGTCTCGCCTTCCTTTCACATCACGCCATAACAAGGACTTCTGAATACAAAATGCTGCATGATTGATTCACCCGGAGAGCGATTATAACTTTCATTCCTTTCTTATAACAACGGAACACCAGCATCACCATGAAACTCAATTTGAAAAATGAACYAACAAGATTGTCAACAACAGCTATTCACAACGCAAGGTAAAGCCACAAGAGGATCCACGGTGGTAGCAAACTAACACAGTTTATACAATGACAAAGCACTGCGTCAGTTGTGAGGTAAGTTGCTGGTGTTATTGACAAGTAGGTTTCTGATGTGGGGTTCTTACCAATGACTGTAGGCAGACTCTGTCCAGTACTGGAGTCTGAGTCTACTGTACACTGTTCCACCAGGAGCCCATCCAACTCCCTGAAGGGTAGAAAACACACAGCCACATAGAACAAAGGGGGACAAGTACCTCTGAAAGCACACACCTCGATACACTTCATTCTGTCAAGGCCGGCAAAACAAGAAACTACGGCTTGAAAAGCACAGTTCTCAAGAGGTGAACAACAGGTTGTTTCCCTGAAGTTTAGTATGTGAGGCAAGCAAAGTAACACATACGCCGACATACTTCACATGATTACGCCATCAAAAAAAACTAAAAAACACYCACGCACACTACTTACTTATGAATGGCCTTTCCACCCAAAGGCAGAGCTTCCCAGGCTGGCAGGATGGGGATGCACTCATACACAGGCAGCACCAGTGTCTCCGTGTAGCCACAGTCCATCACCAGGCCTGAGTTGATGCCCAGAGACATTATGGCCATGAGGTGGCTGGGGGCAAACAGCACCGAGGGCACCTTGGAAACACAGATGCATCATGGGTAAGACTACTGTTAGGAGTGAGCAATATGGAGATGGCTCCATCTAGCTTCTCAATTGGCTTAGGGGAGCATTGCATTCACCATTTTGCTTACACCTATCTAGTCAGGGTGGATAGGGTTTTTGTACCAGGTTCATTACATCAGCAATCACCTGCCTCCGGCAAAGTGGTTCAAGATATATACAGTTGAAGTCGGAAGTTTACATACACCTTAGCCAAATACATCTAAACTCAGTCTTTCACAATTCCTGATATTTAATCCTAGTAAAAATTCCCTGTCTTAGGTCAGTTAGGATCACCACTTTATTTTCTGAATATGAAATGTCAGAATATTAGGGGAGAGAATTATTTATTTCAGCATTTATTTCTTTCATCACATTCCCAGTGGGTCAGAAGTTGACATACACTCAATTAGTATTTGGTAGCATTGCCTTTAAATTGTTTAACTTGGGTCAAACAGTTCAGGTAGCCTTCCGCAAGCTTCCCACAATAAGTTGGGTAAATGTTGGCCCATTCCTCCTGACAGAGCTGGTGTAACTAAGTCAGGTTTGTAGGTCTCCTTGCTCGCACACACTTTTTCACTTCTGACCACATATTTTCTATAGGATTGAGGTCAGGGCTTTGTGATGGCCACTCCAATACCTTGACTTAAGCCATTTTGCCACAACTTTGGAAGTATGCTTGGGGTCATTGTCCATTTGGAAGACCCATTTTGGCGACCAACCATTAACTTCCTGACTGATGTCTTGAGATGTTGCTTCAATATATCCACATAATTTAACTCCCTCATGATGCCATCTATTTTGTGAAGTGCACCAGTCCCTCCTGCAGCAAAGAACCCCCACAACATGATGCTGCACCACCATGCTTCATGGTTGGGATGGTGTTCTCGGCTTGCAAGCGTCCCCTTTATCCTCCAAACATAACGATGGTCATTATGGCCAAACAGTTCTATTTTCTTTCATCAGACCAGAGGACATTTCTCCAAAAAGTACGATCTTTGTCCCCATGTGCAGTTTGCAACCCATAGTCTGGCTTTTTTTTATGGCGGTTTTAGAGCAGTGGCTTCTTCCTTGCTGAGCGCGCTTTCAGGTTATGTCGATATAGGCCCTCGTTTTACTGTGGATATAGATACTTTTGTATCCGTTTCCTCCAGCATCTTCACAAGGTCTTTTGCTGTTGTTCTGGGATTGATTTGCACTTTTGTACCAAAGTTCACTCAGCTCTAGGAACAGAACACGTCTCCTTCCTGAGCGGTATGAGGCTGCGTGGTCCCATGGTGTTTATACTAGAGGTCGACTGATTAATCGGATGGACATTAATTAGGGCCGATTTCAAGTTTTCATAACATCGGTAATCTGCATTTTTGGAACGATTATGGCTGATTACATTGCACTTAACGAGGAGACTGCGTGGCAGGCTGACTCCCTGTTATGCGAGTGCAGCAAGGAGCCAAGGTAAGGTGCTAGCTAGCATTAAACTTATCTTATAAAAAAACAATCAATCTTACACTAATCACTAGTTAACTACACATGGTTGATGACATTACTAGTTTATCTAGCTTGTCCGTCGTTGCATATAATCGATGCGGTGCCTGTTATTTATCATTCAATCACAGCCTACTTCGCCAAACGGTTTGATTTAACAAGCGCTTCGTGAAAAAAGCTGTCGTTGCACCAATGTGTACCTAACCATAAACATCAATGCCTTTCTTAAAATCAATACACAAGTATATATTTTTAAACTTGCATATTTAGTTAATATTGCCTGCTAACATGAATTTTTTTAACTAGGGAAATTGTGTAACTTCTCTTGCGTTCTGTGCAAGCAGAGTCAGGGTATATGCAGCAGTTTGGGCCGCCTGGCCTCGTTGCGAACTGCGAAGACCATTTCTTCCTAACAAAGACCGTAATTAATTTGCCAGAATTGTACATAATTATGACATAACATTGAAGGTTGTGCAATGTAACAGCAATATTTAGACTTATGGATGCCACCGTTAGATAAAATACGGAACGGTTCCGTATTTCACTGCAAGAACAAACGTTTTTGTTTTCGAAATGATAGTTTCCGCATTTGACCATATATAGCCCTAAGGCTCGTATTTCTGTGTTATTATATTATAATTAAGTCTATGATTTGATAGA
This sequence comes from Salvelinus sp. IW2-2015, assembly GCF_002910315.2. Taxonomy (NCBI): domain Eukaryota; kingdom Metazoa; phylum Chordata; class Actinopteri; order Salmoniformes; family Salmonidae; genus Salvelinus; species Salvelinus sp. IW2-2015. Next base: position 16,758 of record NW_019943177.1, on the reverse strand, counting down.
GCAGTCTGACTGAGCGGTGGTAGGCAGCAGCAGGCTCGTAAGCATTCATTCAAACAGCACTTTCCTGCATTTGCCAGCTGCTTCTAGCTGTGATTCAAGCATTGCGCTATTTATGACTTGAAGAAATATCACTCCCAAGATTAGGCTGGCAATACTAAAGTACTGTACACCCTGGGTTTTAAATAGCGCGGAATCGACTCTGCCGCAGAGCACGGATACGCGCGGACCTCGGGCTAGAAGGTCGAGGGTTCGAGACCTGCTCCCTACCTGTTTCATTACATTGGTGTCAGAAGTGATCGAACTTGCATCACGACAGTGGTGTGCTTGGCCGGTTGAGCTAGTTTCCTGTAAGACGTAGAGTCGCAAGCTAGCACAAGGAGGGAGTAGTGTAACGACCTCGGTTTTATAAGCGCGGAAATGACTCTGCACGCACGAGCATGCTTTTGCGGCACAGTCGATAGCGCGCCGGACCTCGGGCTAGAAGGTCGAGGGTTCGAGACCTGCTCCCTGCCTGTTTCATTACAGTACCTATTTGAACATCCAATAGTCAAAGGTATATGAGATACAAATGGTATTGAGAGAAACAGTCCTATAATAACTACAACCTAAAACTTCTTACCTGGGAATATTGAAAACTCATGTTAAAAGGAACCACCAGCTTTCATATGTTCTCATATTCTGAGCAAGGAACTTAAAAGTTAGCTTTTTTACATGGCACATATTGCACTTTTACTTTCTTCTCCTCCAACACTTTGTTTTTGCATTATTTAAACCAAATTGAACATTTTTCATTATTTATTTGAGACTAAATTGATTTTATTGATGTATTATATTAAGTTAAAATAAGTGTTCAGTCAGAATTGTTGTAATTGTCATTATTACTGTTGGAATCGGCTAAACTTTGAACATTGAGATATTAAATAAATGATAGAGAAGAAGCCTTGGATAGGAAGAGTGGAAGAGAATGGGTTTAGTGTCAGAAGTTAAGGGTTCTCTGTAAAAAGCCAGAAGGCTTTGGAATGTGTTCGATGGAGGAGAGGAGAGCGATGTGTTGATATAGGGAAGACAGATGGATATCTGTGGATTAGGTGAAGGAGGGGTTGAGGTCAGGTGAGGTCAGTTCCCCTTAAAGGATTAATCAGGGTTAGTATCTGGTTAGCTTCTTTCTCTTGGGCATAAACTAAGGACTGGAGAGAGGGAGTGTCTTAAGTAGGATGTATATAATCAATGGAGAGAAATGTTTTGCTGTCTGATTACAGCTGTATAGAACCTTTGGGAAAAATTAAACTTGGTTAAAGCTTCTCTAGTGTCCGTGGGTCATTTACTCTGAAAAATAAGAACCTAACATTACAAATATACATATATATATATATATATAAAAAAAAATGCAGATTAATCGGTATCTGCTTTTTTTGGTCCCCCAATAATCGGTATCGGCGTTGAAAAATCATAATCGGTCGACCTCTAGTTTATACTTGCGTACTATTGTTTGTACAGATGAACGCGGTACCTTAAGACGTTTAGAAATTGCTCCCAAGGATGAACCAGACTTGTGGAGGTCTACAATTTTTTCCATAGAAGTCTTGGCTGATTTCTTTAGATTTTCCCATGATGTCAAGCAAAGAGGCACTGAGTTTGAAGGTAGGACTTGAAATACAGCCACAGGTACACCTCCAATTGACTCAAATGATGTTAATTAGCCTATCAGAAGCTTCTAAAGCCATGACATKATTTTCTGGAATTTTCCATGCTGTTTAAAGGCACAATCAACTTAGTGTATGTAAACTTCTGACCCACTGTAATTGTGATACAGTGAATTATAAGTGAAATAATTTGTCTGTAAACAATTGTTGGAAAAATGACTTGTGTCATGCACACAGCAGATGTCCTAACCGACTTGCCAAAACTATAGTTTTTTAACAAGACATTTGTGGAGTGGTTGAAAAACGAGTTTTAATGATTCCAACCTAAGTGTATGTAAACTTCTGACTTCAACTGTAGATCAGTGGTCTCAGACAGTACCTCAAACTGTTTGAAGAAGACCTTGGTGAGAGTTTCTCTGAAGTGGGAGGGGCAGAGGATTGACTCGATGATCACCACTCTCCGGTCACGAGGGTTCACCAGCAGATGCCTGGGCGGGGCAGGAGGGGAGTAGACACAGACATTTATTCTAGACTACACAGTCACTCAATCATCCATGTTATTATGACCTGGGCTGCATTTCCAAAATGGCTTCTTCCCCATGGATACTTTCAGGTTCTCTCTATCCATGTGTCAGTCATTGCACACACTACTTCGTCAAAAGAGCCTCACCTGAAGTAGAGCATGTGGATGAACTCCTTGAGGTTGGAGTAGAGCTCCTCTGTGTTGATGTTGTACTGAACTACTTTGATAGACTGTGACAGAAGACACACACCGTCAGTAATGGTTATAGGTCGAGGTTGTCCATTTTATCATGGTCTGTCAATAAGTTAAATAGCACTAGTCATTCGCTCAGTAACTAACTCACCTGTTGTTGTCCAGGCTTCTGGATCTCGCTGGGAATGATGAACCTGGGGCCCGTCTCTCCAGCAAAGCCACATCTGCATCATCATACAAAACCATTTAGTTTGGTGGGTGAAATCATTGGCACTTGTCAGACAGTGTCAATACTCATTGAGTCCACATTCATTGACAAAAGGCCTTAGTGCGTGTCAATATACAGTACAGAAACAGAAGCAGAGTTGTCATTGAGGGTCTCATCTGTTTCTCATATGACCTGCCCCGGGCGCCATACTGCTGCTGTTCGACAGATAGCTTGCTAACGTTAAACATCATTGCTAGCCCTTTTTCAGCAATAGCATATTACTAACACATTTTGGCTAACTAAATAACGTGCTTTAAACAGTGGACACTCGGTCTATATTTACTTAAATCCATGAAACCTCTGATTGATGTTCATTACTTAGCAGTTATAACTGCCAGTGGCCAATGTTGCTAACAGTAGATAACGTAGTCAGCTAGCCAAAGTTAGCTATGCTAGCTAACAACATAGCTAGCTAGCTAAATACTCACTTTGTGTAGGCTGCTCCTAAATCAATGACTACTGCAGTTTTCTCCCCTCCACTCCCCAACCCTTCAAACAAGGGCATTTTAACGTTTATATTTATTTAATCGTTTCCAATCTGGAGAATTTACTAAATATACGACATGCAAGTGCAATGACATTAATCTCTGTTGGGTTGGGCTGTATCCTTTCAGTTTGAGGAATGACGTCCGTGGAACTCGCCTGCTTAAAAATAGTTGCCCCTCTGTAAATACATTTATGGGATGATACTTTTATGTTTTAAATGAAATCACACCAACATTTGAAATACATAAAAAATCTACCGGTCTATAGTCACATCCAAACATTTATAAAAGGCAATTGTACAGCCCATATATGCACTGAGAATATGAACTATCTATAAAGAACTTGAAATTAATGGCATAGCCTATCCCTATACTGCCCAAAGTATCTAGAAATGAAAGGATGAAAAGAGAGACATTCTGTGTTTTTTTATTTGCCATGAAGTTATGCCTTGAGTGGAGAGATACACCATTTTTTTTACAGATAAACTTTAATTAGGTAATTTCCTTACATTTGGCTATTGTTTAGATTTCACATTTATCTTCAAGGAATGTATTAATTGTAACGTTCTAAGAGACGCACAACACAGGATCCAAGTAGCTGTCCATTTAGCACSACCTCGAACAAAAACTAAATTTGAGGTTCTACTAATAGAATTTGGAGAAAAAAATCCACCACTAAAACAATTGCCTGTTATTCAACTCTCTAAACGTGAAATATTACTGAACGTTCTTCARAAATCCTATCTCTCCACGCGCTCAATCACAGATCAAGATTGAGACACTGCCAGTTCAGCACCACAGTCGCGCGCATGCACACGCACTCCGAAGCATACATTGGTTGATGCTGATCAGTACAATAATAAAGACTAGGCTATTCCTTCAGCTTGCTTCCTGATCGATATTGGCAGCTTATTGATATGATATTGAAGCTGTTGTAATATACAACCCTTTGTTTAAAGGAAAGCCTGGGGGGGGGGGGGACATACCGCCCTTTGCAATGAGGTAAACATCATTCCCGTCTACGACTCTGGCAGGTAAGGACCATGCATTATACTACGTGCATCCTAATCTGTCCTTAGACTTTTAATTTTACCTAACATATTTTAATTTATATATKTATTTTAAATATAAAAATGATCTGCAGTATTGCTAGAACAGTTGATATGATGAGAAGCACTCTCGCTACTGTAGCCTATGTTGCATAGTCACAAACGTACATATGAATACGCGGATTTGAATGCACTAGAAGACTACTAACATCTCGGCATGYGATGTGTACGCTAAAGCTGATTGTGCCTGCGCCGCAGTGGCGTGGATCAGGATGATGATGTTTGTTTACCGGAGGTCTATTAAAATCCTCATAATTGGCTCATAACATGTATTCTGGGTGTCAAGCAGCAGGCTGCTCTCTTGACTCTTGTTGAGTGCATTAATTAACATTGATTAGCGACGGACAGCTTTGTGAGCAACACAGCAGGGGTCGGTGGTGTTTGGTAAGAGTTAGGTGTGTGTCTGTTTGTCTGTTTGTGTGTGTGTCAGGATTTGATTTTGATGTCGGTGAGATACCTGTCTGACACACGCAGCAATACAGGGAGGCTGAGGCAAGCAGGGTGTCTCCCAGGCAACCCAATGGGAACTAAAATCTAGAAAAATGTCCCTTGTAGATCATCGAAGTATGGTACCATTTAAACATTTTAGTGCGGTGTCCTATTCTCTTCATTACTTCACATTTGAACGTGTTCTTTCTGTTATTATAATGGTATTACAGTTTTTTCCCCCAATGGCTTTGGTGCAATTTTCACAAGTATGCTACCAGTCAAAAGTATYGACACCCATACTCATTCAAGGGTTTTTCTTTATTTGTACTATTTTCTACATTGTAGAATAATAGTGAAGACATCAAAACGATGAAATAACACATATGGAATCATGTAGTAACCAAAATGTAGTATTTTATATTTTTCAAAGTAGCCACCCTTTGCCTTGATGACAGCTTTGCACACTCAAAACAGGTAATCAAAAAGATAGTTGTTAAAAACTCAAAGCACATTTTGATCGGTTTTTCATCTAGAAATACATGTTAAACATTGTAATACATGGTCATATAAAGTAGTTGCCTTTCACAATGCAATACTCACATCACTTTTCATATGATTGTCTTCTCATTTGTTAAAATACATTTTACTATTACTTAACCTGACTGCACTTAATTGATGATCACTTAACCATTTGGTAAACCAACAGATTTTGAGAACTACATAATGAAAATGTACATTAGGAACACCTGCTATTTCCATGACATAGACTGACCAGGTGAATCCAGGTGAGAGCTATGTACCCTTATTAATGGCACTTGTTAAATCCACTTCAATCAGTGTAGATGAAGGAGAGACAGGTTAATTAAAAACAGATTTTTAAGCCTTGAGACAATAGAGACATGGATTGTGTATGTGTGCCATGGTTAATTAAAAACAGATTTTTAAGCCTTGAGACAATAGAGACATGGATTGTGTATGTGTGCCATTCAGAGAGTGAATGGGCAAGACAAAAGATTTAAGTGCCTTTGAACGGGGTTTGGTAGTAGGTGCCATGCGCACCTGTTTGTGTCAAGAACTGCAACGCTGCTGGGATTTTCTTTCTGAAGACACTGTAAGTGCAATACAATACGGTAAAATACAATGCATGATTACAATACAGGTGGAAGATGAATGATTGCCATCCCCATGAGTTTACCACCCTACTTCAGGTCATGGATGAGGCATGCAATCCAGATAACCGATGTYAWATGGCTAGCTAGTTAGCGGGGTGCGTGCTAATAGCGTTTCAATCGGTGACGTCACTCGCTCTGAGACCTTGAAGTAGTTGTTCCCCCTTGCTCTACAAGGCAGTTGTAGATGTGTGCAGAGGGTCCCTGGTTCGATGCCCAGTTAGGGGCGAGGAGAGGGACGGAAGCTATACTGTTATATTGGTGCCGTGACCCGGATCACTGGTTGCTGCGGAAAAGGAGGAAGTCAAAAGGGGGGTGAGTGTAACCGACGTGAAATGACAAAAATACATTTGACTATTACTTAATCTGACTGTACTGTAGCATATTACATTTGAAAAATATATCTTGCATTGTTTGCTATTGGATTAACTGGTTGTTAAAGCAACTGAAGATATCATTATGCTGTGTTTTGGTGATCATGGTATTTCAAAGTAAACATATATTTTGGATCAATGGTTATGTCGTGAATGACTACCTTCCAGTGCATGCATTATAACATTGGCTGAAATAGTACTCACACATAACTATTTCATGTTTCTAAATGATTTCTTTATTCAGACGAAGGGTACTGCTATGGGATCCCCCATGGCTCCTAACTATGCTCATTTGTATGTGGGTTACATGGAGAAACAGTCTATTTTCAATCCTCTCAACAATGTTTTCTTGCCTAACATCATTATTTGGAAACGGTGTATTGATGATATTTTTGTTCTATGGAGGGGTGATGCAAAACAGCTCCAGGCGTTCCCTGCTTTTCTTAACTCCTGTTCTGAACATTTGAGATTTACTATGCAATCTGATACACGTCAAATTCGTTTTCTTGATCTTCTGATCTTGTGTGAAAATAATGTTCGATACACTGATCTCTACAGGAAACCTACTGATCGTAACAGTTTGTTGAGGGCRAATAGTTGTCACCCACTTCCCTTGAAAAATAGTTTGCCCTACAGCCAATTCTGTCGAATCAAAAGAATTTGCAAAAAAATAATCAGATTTTGACAGAAATATGGCTGAGACGCAAAGAAAGTTCAAGGAGAGGGGGTACAAAAATGATCAGATTAATATTGCCATTGAGAAAATTCAAAACAAAACGAGACATGACCTTTTTCAAGAACAGTCTCGCAAAAAGACGCATTCTTGCATTCTAACTACCCGCTATTCAAAGCGCTCTGAACAAATTAAGGGAATCGTTCACAAACATTGGCACATTCTAAAATCCGATGAGAGTCTCGGTAATGTGTTTTCGGACCTTCCCTTGGTCGTATTTTCGCGGGGCAGAAATCTCAGAGACCAATTGGTACACTCTGATTTACCACCCCAAGATATTCCTGAACAACGTCTAATTGCGCCCCTACTGGATGGAAATTACAAGTGTAATGGCTGTGCTCAATGCAATGGCACTTTATACATGTAGATCCTTCAAACACCCACAAACAGYGAAATCGATCCCAATCAAAGGTGTTATTACGTGCACCACTAAGGCAGTTATTTATCTTATAACTTAAAAAGTACGTATCTCAGAGCATCGTAGCACCAMTAGGTGCAAAAACTTGACTTACCCAGTTGTGGCTCACTTTTTAGAGGCAGGCCACTCGATTTCGTCTCTGCGTTATATTGGCATCGAACATATCACCCTCCCTAGGAGAGGGGGTGACCTTGATCATTTATTGTTAAAACGAGAGGCTGCCTGGATCTTTAACTTAAAGACCCTTGCTCCCTTCGGTCTCAACGTAGACTTTGATCTGAAGCCATTCTTGTGATTATTGTGACTTTGCCATTGTAATTGTTTGTAAGCTTGTGTAGTCTAAAATGAATCTATGATCGTATGCTATCCATTTGTTTTTTTGTWTGCTGCTCTTTGTATGCCATTTTAATATTTGAGAATTAACCAATGATATTAGGCCACTCTTGGCCATGATTACAGACACCTGTGTGTCTTTTGACACTATATAAACGAGTCATCCCGCAGTGTTTGTGATTATACCCTAAAGAAGACAGCTTGGCTGTCAAAACGTTGGTAATTACATTTTTGCATCTGAGCTCCTAGAGTGTGCGGCTCTCCTTTTATTTTTAAGTTTTCTGCTCCGCTAGCCAGCACCTCGCCTAAATAGGTAAATAGGTGTGCGTTTCTTTTTCTTCTAGATTATGTGGTGAATGATGTCTCCTAACAAAATTAATTGGAGTTTTGTACTAAGAGTATTGAAAATTCACCACATACTTGTGAAAATAGCACCAAAGCGACAAAGAAACAGTATCTATTTGTATGGTGCATTTGATATGAAAATGCACTCACTGAAACTGTTATGTGAGGGTTAGGCCTATCTATCTAAACATATTAACCTGCTGTATTCGAACAGAGTCCAACTGAACAAGACTGCGTAGTTCTGGAGAGAACCTGCTATTAATAGTAATTTTAAAAGTGCAGGGGTTTGCAGTGTCAGGCTGTACTGAATGTGTGTGTGTGGAAAGGAATGGACTAGAAGCACAATAGCCAGAGGGATAGAAAACAGCAAGGGGTAGAGAGATAGTCCAAATGTTCCACAAAGCTGTTTAAGAAACTACCAGTCTGCAGCATCAAAGGAAAGGCTGACAGAAAAGCTCATATAATTCTCAGCCTCAATTACCTTAGGTTAGGCTTCAGCAATAAATGAGTGGTGAAATTCTCAAACAAATTCTCTATTCCTATAAGTGCAGTGTGCCTCGCGGTCGTAATTCGAACACCTTATTTTATTCACCTGGCTTCAATATCTACATGCTCCAGTTTAAACATTTTATTGTTGAATTTTACCCCCCTTTTCGTGGTATCCAATTGTTAGTAGTTACTATCTTGTCTCATGGCTACAACTCCCGTACGGGCTCGGGAGAGACGAAGGTCGAGAGCCATGCGTCCTCCGAAACACAACCCAACCAAGCCGCACTGCTTCTTAACACAGCACGCATCCAACCCGGAAGCCAGCCGCACCAATATGTCGGAGGAAACACCATGCACCTAGCGACCTSGTCAGCGTGCACTGCGCCCGGCCCGCCACAGGAGTCYCGAGTGCACGATGAGACAAGGATATCCCTACCGGCCAAACCCTCCCTAACCCGGACGACGCTAGGCCAATTGTACATCGCCCCATGGACCTCCCGGTCGCGGCCGGCTGCGACAGAGCCTGGGCTCGAACCCAGAGTCTCTGGTGGGCCAGCTAGCACTGCGATGCAGTGCCTTAGACCACTGCGCCACCCGGGAGGCCTTTAGTTTAACCTTTATTTAACTAGGCAAGTAAGTTAAGAACAAATTCTTATTTACAATGACGGCCAACCCCGGCCAAACCCTAACCTGGACGATGCTGATGCCAATTGTGTGCCACCCTATAGGACTCCCAATCACGTCCAGTTGTGATACAGCCTGGAATCGAAACAGGGTCTGTAGTGACGCCTCTAGCAGTGAGATGCAGTGCCTTATAGCGCTGCGCCACATTCACAGCAGTTCTAAGTCATTGCATTTATCAGGAGCTGAATATATCTCTTTGTTTTTAATCCCTTCTCGTTCCTAAGCTGAATCTCCAGACCATTTGGGTGTGACCTGCCCCTGTCGCCTGACCCCTCCCTTCTAGCCACTGCGACCCCTCTCTGCTTCTCCATGTTTACTTTGTGGTGAGAGATGGGAGAGATGCTCTTCTCTGTGACCCTCCATCACCTCCTTCTGGCAGGGGTTTGTCTCTGCGTCTACAGCACCCCAGTCCCGCCCCTCCATGACTACGCACCCTCCACACAGGACAGTGGCTGTGATGGACAAGCTGGAGAGCCAATGGAGGGAGAGCCCTGTTTAACACCAGCAACACCTGCCAGTGTCATATCAACAAGTGTCCAATCTGGGCCCTCTGATCCTGGCAGACTGTCCTATGGGATGGCAGAACACATGACTGGCAGCTGGACTGACCTATCAGAGAATGTAGGAGCAGTGGGAGGCACTGGCCCAGATGTGGACGGAAGCGAACCAGGGGGGATAGAGCCAGTGACGCAGGTAGGAAACAGGGACAGTCATGGACGAGGAGTGGCTGGGGCTGAGAGCCAGGGGAGGGAGGCTAAGACGGGGGCTGCCTCTGAGAGCTTGTTTGAGGGGAAGGAGACTCACAGACAGCCTGCAGAAGCTCCAGAACTCTACACAGACAAAGAGATGAGAGAAGGGCCCGAAGAGAAAACCATGGAGAATGTACCTATTACCACCACTGGGGCAATGTTAGCTTCCATAGGAGAGAAGCAGGGGATGACAGTGGCCATGAATACATCTAGAGCTGCTTTACATGATGCCTCCGCAGCAGCCAGAGCCCCAGAGCCAGACAGCCAGTCAGGGACGCACCCAGCTGGGGAGAGGAGAGACCTCATCCTAGAAGAGAGGCCAGACCTCCATGGAGGAGAGGACGGGGAACTCAGACAGAGCTTGACCGACGTCGGAGCTCCTCTTCTGGGCCAGGAGACAGAGACGAGCAGACCAAGCTCCTTATCTCCCCAAAGCATCCTTAAACACTCACCTTTGACCTCCATCCCTCCGTCAGTATGGGGATCCAGAGGAGAAGCTTCATTGCTGCCCCCTAGTGGTCTAGAGGCCACCGGCTCTGCCACTCCGTGGCACCAAGATGGAGAGACAGCGCCTGCTCTCTCAAACCCCTCCCTGGCCGACCTTGGACCGGCCCTGACAGGATCCTCCAGACAGGATGACCCTGACAGCCTCTGGACTGAACCACTGCAGCGAAATGAGGGTGAGTATGCATTATGCTATGTTCCAATTAGTACATACTGGATATTTTAAAGAGCCACTGGGGGCCACCTGGAGTTAATCTACTCTACAGTTGGACTTGATATTCTCTTTTGAGTTTTCACATTCCCACACAGACTTTCTCTGCCTCACAACAAGGTAAGGTGCTGCTCTGGCTGTTATTGTGTCACACCATAGAAATCCATTACATGGGTTCAGTGGCAGAGAACCGTATTTTCCTGCCTCTTTGCGTTTCGCGCCAGGTTTCATGAGGTTTCATTCAAAAGAGAAGGAGAAATGAAAGTGACACGTCTAGCAGCAGAGATCTCCTTTGATGATCAGGGTGACACGGGAGAGGCGTCCCTTTGGTTTTCCACGCTTCACTTTGAACCATAGCAGGCAGGGACCCAGGGAAGCAGTCTAATTATTTTCTATTTCTGACTGTGGAAATAAACCCACATGACTGCCAGCAGACAGCAGTGACAAGGACTGTAATACAAGTCTCTGGGGGATTCACTCAGCCTCCGTCTCTCTCTCTCTTCCTCACACAACATCCGTATTTATTCCTTCCCTCTCTGTGCTCCTCCCTCACCCTCTTGCTCTATCCCTTTCTCTCTCTCTCTCCATCCCTCCCTCCCTCCCTCCCTCTGAGCGGAACAGTAAATACCTAGGCAGGGTCAGCCAGGCAGGTTATTACTGTGTGATGCAGTAGACTAGTGGATTAGAGGAGTCTGTCTGAGCCAATATGTACAGTGCATTRGGAAAGATTTCAGACCCCTCCCCTTTTCCACATTTTGTTACGTTACAGCCTTATTCTAGAATGGATAAAATAAAATAAATCTATACACAATACCCCATAATGACCAAGCGAAAACAGGTTTTTAGAAATGTTTGCAAATGTATCTTATTTTCATAAGTATTCAGACCCTTTGCTATGAGACTCGAAATTGAGCTCAGGTACAATGTAGAAAATAATGAAAGTAAAGAAAAACCCTGAATAAGGAGGTATATCCAAACTTGACTGGTACTGTAAGTATTCAGACTCTTTGCTATGAGACTCGAAGTTGAACTCAGGTGCATCCTGTTTCCATTGATGATCCTTGAGATGTTTCAACAACTTGATTGGAGTCCACCTGTGGTAAATTCAATTGATTGGACATGATTTTGAAAAGCACCCACCTGTCTATATAAGGTCCCACAGTTGACAGTGCATGTCAGAGCAAAAACCAAGCCATGAGGTCGAAGGAATTGTCCATAGAGGTCCGAGACAGGATTGTGTCAAGGCACAGATCTGYGTAAGAGTACCAAAACATTTCTGCAGTATTGAAGGTCCCCAAGAACACAATGGCATCCATCATTCTAAAATGYAAGAAGTTTYGAACCACCAAGACTCTTCCTAGAGCTGGCTGCCCGGCCAAGGAGAAGGGCCTTGGTCAGGGAGGTAACCAAGAACCCGATGGTCACTCTGACAGAGCTCCAGAATTCCTCTATGTAGATGGGAGAAGTTCCAGAAGAACAACCATCTCTGCAGCACGCCACCAATCAGGCCTTTATGGTAGATGTGACCAGKCGGAAGACACTCCTTAGTAAAGGCACATGACAGCGCGTGTGGAGTTGGCCAAAAGGCACCTAAAGGACTCTCAGACCATGAGAAACAAGATTCTCTGGTCTGATGAAACCAAGATTGAACTCTTTGGCCTGAATGCTAAGCGTCACGTCTGGAGGAAACCTGGCACCATCCTTATGGTGAAGCATTGTGGTGGCAAAATCATGATATGGAGATGTTTTTCAGCGGCAGGGATTGGGAGACTAGTCAGGATCGAGGGAAAGATAAACAGAGCAAAGTACAAAGAGATCCTTGATGAAAACCTGCTCCAGAGCGCTCAGGACCTCAGACTTGGACGAAGGTTCACCTTCCAACTGGACAACGACCCTAAGCATACAGCCAAGACAACGCAGGAGTGGCTTCGGGACAAGTCCTGAGTGGCCCAGCCACAGCTCAGACTTGAACCCGATCTAACATCTCTAGAGAGACCTGAAAATAGCTGTGCAGCGACACTCCCCATCCAACCTGACAGAGCTTGAGAGGATCTGGGAGAAACTCCCCAAATACAGGTGTGCCAAGCTTGTAGCGTCATACCCAAGAAGACTCAAGGCTGTAATCTCTGCCAAAGGTGCCTCAACAAAGTATTGAGTATAGGATCTGAATACTTATGTAAATGTGATATGTGTTTAGTTTAAGCAGCTTTTGCTTTGTCATTATGGGGTATTGTGTGTAGATTTATTTATTTTTAATCCATTTTAGAACAAGGCTGTAARGTAACAAAATGTGGAAAAAGTCAAGGGGTCTGAATACATTCCGAATGCACTGTACATGCRGGAAAGAGATGCAGAAAGAAACATTTAGATTGAACCTTCATCAGCTCTATAGAAAAGTAGGTGAGTAAATCAAAAGTTACTGTATAAGAATAACCTGTCCCAGAAAGCTGCACTGATCATGAATACCATATGGTGGATTCTATCCATGGTTATGATATGTGATTTATGCATTTTTATTTTATTCTGTCAGAGCAGTTAGAATGTAGTTGAGAACTGGAATCAGAGTTGTGGGCCAAAACTGATCTACTATCACCAGTACACATTCCACAATGTTTCTAGCCACAAGCTGATCTCTTGCAGTCACTAAACCAGTAGGAATTGCCTATGGACAATCAGTGAGTCCTGACCCAACATCTTTTGGTGTGTGTGTGTATTTTACTAACAGCCATGGATGCCAGTGCCCCTCCCTTGCAGGACGCGGCCACAGAGGGCACGATGTCCTCGGAGGACCTCCCCCTCATCTTCGAGCCCTTTGATGTCACACCCGAAGGGGCGGGGGTAGCAGCGGCCACTCTCTCGCCTGACAACTCACAGCCGTCTGTCGCCATGGTTACCACGGGGATGCTGCTGTCAGAGGCGGATCTCGACCAGGTGGTCACTGCGGATACAGATGACACAGGGCCATCCCATGTCCCGTCCCCAGTGCTACCAGATTGGACGTCGCCATGGCAGACATCCGGGGCTGAGATCTCTGAGCCCATCAGCCCCTCTGGTTCACCCATAGACCCGCCCCCTTCAGAGGCAGAACAGCTAGTACACCAGTCTGACACAGGTGAGACTTCATTCTTCCACACTCTTCCATTCGTCCGCTTCATCTTTTCACCATATTGCTTACAGTCATCCGATCTGTTCAGATCTAGAAGTTTCTAGAATAGTGTCTAAAGCAGGGATAGGCAACTAGATTCAGCCACGGGACGATTTTTGTTAGGGTGAATGGCCAGAAAAGAATAATAATTTTACACAGCAAATTGACCACAGTTAAGCCCAAAAATAGATTGTATTTGAATATAAAAATAATTTCACAACTTCATTACATTGAGACATGATCACGTCTCTTTTTATTTTATTTTTTACAAAAGGGATAGGTGTTTATGTTAGACTTCACTATATCTACTATAATGATCCCGCTGTGATGGTTATATTTAGATGGCGGTGAGACCATACAGAACCCAGAGGAAACCCCGCCAACATCCGAACCCAATCCTATAAGCACCACCTCCCAGCAGATCACCATGACAATGGTCACCAAGACAACCAAACTGCCTGCAGCCAAATCAGGTCTGGAGGAACTGGAGTCTGAAGGTAGGAGTCACAGTAATACACACACATAATACACACTAATACACAAATGTACACATTGTTTTCACAGTGTAAGGATGAAAGTTCAAATTTACAGGAAGTTGCATTGGTTGTTTTCCTTCCTTCCTGTAGAGGAGCCAGAGGAGGATGAGGAGGATGAGAACACGGAGGAGTCAGAGGAAGAGGACAGCGAAGAGGACCTGAATGAGACCCCCATCCCAGCCCCCACCCGACCTCCCTACAGCCTCATCCCCCCACCCCCTGTCTGGGTGCAGCGCAATCAGGGCCTGAGTGAGAAGATACTCCAAAAAACACACACACATGCGTTCATGCACATGTAAAACTGACTTTGGCTCTTTGTGGTCGATCAAATATGAGGTCAATATTTTCAATTAGGAAAGAAGTGTAATTGAAATAGTGGGTAAAAATCCCTTGTGTGGATTCAATGTGCTTCAAAGCCACTCTTCTTTTTCAGTGCGTAGATGGGTGGAACTGATCAGAGAAAAGGTAAGACTGCCCCCTAATGGTATTTTTTAAATTAGGATCACTATTAGCTAATGCTAAAGGAGCAGCTACTCTTCCTGGGGGCCACACAAAACGACATAATACATAACATTTATAGACAAGTACAGCACATAACTATAGTACATACTGTACACTGAAAATAAGAATAGTCTGCCTCATACATTTATGCCTTAGCATTCCATGCATCATTCACTCATAACAGCAATAATGATGCATTCATTTTCCCATATATTGCAATCCTTTGCTCAACTACTACAAGTGCTTTGTCTAAACAGGTTCTGATATCCTAATCTCACAGCTCCTTGAATCCTGATTTCCTAATCTCACAGCTTCCTTGAATCCTGATATCCTAATCTCAGAGCACTAGTTGTTCTGTAAACACCAGAGAGAATTTCACAACATCAGGAACCATCCGTGTCCTTGGTTCTTCCATTTGACATCAATACTATGCCTCATGTGATTCGTAGATGCCTCTGAATGCAAGTGCAACACACGAAAACCAAAACGCAATAACCGCGTGCTCATTAATTCCTGCTCAATTCCTCTGGCATGAACAGAGCCACATATCGTATGGAGTTGCACCTACAGTACAGTAAATTTCACCCCTGCTATGTTCCTCTGACGTGGACGTAGCAACCTTGACTCGTATGGAGTTGCACCACATTCAGCTAAATTCCCCTGATGGAACCGTACTTACCTCCATTATAAAATAAAAGCTAGAACGTGTGGTCCTTCAGACCGTTTGGCTACTTAGTTTAGTTAGTCAGAAAAACATGTAATACATCTACTGAAAGAGTTGTCTCTAGGACACTACTCTTTGACTAGTCTGTCTCTCCTGTGTGTGGCCCCTCTTTCACCCATGCCCCAACCATGTCCCCTCTCCCTCCAGGCAGGGTATGTGTCTGGGATGTTGGCCCCGGTGGGCATTGGCATCGCAGGGGCCCTGCTTATCGTTGGGGCCCTCTACAGCATCAGGATGATCCACCGTAAGAGGAACAGCTTCAAACACCAGCGCAGGAGGAAGGTCAGACACACTGAGGTTAATAGGAATACGGTTACTAGCGCTACGCTATTAAATAAGGATCCACAAATCAGCTTACGGTAGAAATTGGCATTAACAGTCTAAAGTGGCTTCCTTACCTCATCTCCTCACCTTCATCTGCACTGATTGGAGTTTCTTTCACATCAGTGCAGATGAGGAAAGGAGACGGAGAGGAAGAGACTTTGGACTTATTGAGCTGTATACAACCTTTACCACCATGTAATGAATGTCCTGACTTTTGGGTTTTGCCATCTGTCCGTTTCATCTCTAGCAACCCAGGGAGCCAAGCAGCAACGGGCAGGACCAAGCCATGCTATTGGCTGACAGCTCCGAGGATGAGTTCTGATCCCTCCCACAGCCCTGTGCATCACATCTCCATGACTACCACATCGCCAATCACTATGGGCCGCCTGGCTATGAGACAATGGGGGAAGTGGGAGTACTACTGACAGACTGATGGGTTTTTGACATGTAAAACATGGTCGAATGTTTGCACACCTACGTAGTTACAGGTGCACAGAGGGAAAATTATAGAACATTTTAAGAGACTCCAGGCTATTGACATTCTTGTATGATCCACGTGTTGATCGCAAACCAGTTTGAGATCCTTTTTAAACACACACTGCATAAAGGGATGTCAGTGTGCTGATGCCTCTTCTTTCTTTAAACGACTGGCTCTGTAATTAAAACGCACCTACATGGCATACAATAGGCTCTCAGTTTATAAACTTAGCAGGGTTACATTTCAATAGTCTAAAGTGGCTTCCTCTCCTTGTCTCCTTTCCTACATTTAGGAAGCCATTTTAGGAAGGAAGCCACTTCAGACTATAGAGATCCACTTACTGGAGTAAGATTGCCAGATACTATATTGTTCATAGCACATCATAGACACTG
>NW_019943176.1:208173-210279 GCF_002910315.2 Salvelinus sp. IW2-2015 | reverse complement strand
GTCTGTCTGCCCAGTCGGATTCCTGCCTATCGCTATGACATAGAGGGCTGAGGGTGTTGATGGAGAACACTGTCTGCAGTCTGATCCGTCTGAGGGTAGGCGGTGTGATAGGAAAACTGTCTGAGCTTCCTTCAAGGTGTTGCTTGACTTTTCCAGCGATCTGAGGGGTAGGGGTGTTGATAGGAAACCTGTCTTCCAGTCAAGATCAGTCTGAGGGGTTAGGGGTGTGATAGGAAACCTGTCTCTCCAGTCTGATCCAGTCCTGAGGGTAGGGGTGTTATAGGAAAACTGTCTGCCCAGTCTTGATCGTCTGGAGGGGGAGGGGTGTTGATAGGAAAACTGTCTTTCCAGTCTGATCCAGTCTGAGGGGTAGGGG
This sequence comes from Salvelinus sp. IW2-2015, assembly GCF_002910315.2. Taxonomy (NCBI): domain Eukaryota; kingdom Metazoa; phylum Chordata; class Actinopteri; order Salmoniformes; family Salmonidae; genus Salvelinus; species Salvelinus sp. IW2-2015. The sequence continues at coordinate 209,903 of NW_019943176.1, read as the reverse complement.
TTGTTGATAGGGAAAACCTCTAAAAACCTAATAACTAATGATGATCCATAATAAATACAAATTACCAATCAATAAAACGTATACATTGCCGTTGCAGTTGCCTACTATATTTTTGTTCAGAATGTATTACATAAACATAACAAATATTTCATTGTCCAGGTGGTGGGGAGGAGAGGCGATTGATGGGGAAAACCACTATCTCTCAAGTAGCGACCGATTGTTCATTCTGCCGTCCGCCTTGAACAACATTGTTAACATTGATCTGTGAGCGAGGCCGGTGTCCCGACGTGCTCTTGGCGTTTGGATTAAAGGAGAGGATATTATGTTGTTACAGCTGCTGTCTAACAACGAGGGCCTCTTGACTCTAGCGGTGTTTAGTGACTGACGTCATGATATTGAACATTCGGGGGTTGTTTTTAGTTTGGTTTCGTTTATCTGTTGTTATTGAAATGGCGTTCTCTATCAGAATGTGCTTCACATACGGTTGATAGATACTGATGGGGATTTTTATAGACCAAAACGGCTTCATCGGTGTGTGTGTGTGTGGTGTGTGTGTGTGTGTGTTGTGTGTGTGTGGTATGTGTGTGTTGTGTGTTGGTGGTGTGTGTGTGGTGGTGTGTGTGTGTGTGTGTGTGTGTTGTGTGTGTGTGTGTGTGTGCAGACACGAGTTAATAGATATGTAAATACTGTATCAATTATATTAATGTCGTCATTTTGTATTTTCCTTGATTTAAATGCAGTCCAGGTTCAAGCCGCATGGATAATGCATTATGATACAGTTATTATATCGGTCCATTTTGCTGCCAACTAGCTGACCCACATTAACCGATTAACACAACGCTTACATTTTTTTACCAAAACAGTAAAATGACGTGACCAACAGAAAACAACCATCAGAGATCTGTATTTAATGACGAGATACTAACAACGGTAGTCATCCCAAGGCTGGAAAGCAGGCGACATAGAAACACATTGGGCTTGTTTCRGGGACAGATTTTGGTGTGAGTGAAAGCTCTCGCTTCGCCCTCTTTGATACTACGCATACGTACAAGGACCGGACCATTTTTCATTAAGAGCTTAATGTGAACATGAAACAATAGCAAGCCTATCACCTTACAGTCAAAAGACTACAGTCTATTACTGAACATGCAACTCATGTAATTAAGAAGCGATTAAAAAGGTACTTGAAACATTTTGCCAAAATGCAATTAGCTGGAGAACATGGTTCTAAACCTTAATGGGAACAGCTAGGACAGAGACGAACGTCTCCATTAGAAACTTAGAAAAGAGGAGGAATCTAACAGCAACAACGAGGATRTGTTGCTGATATSACTAGGATGTGTYGCTGATATCACTARGATGTGTTGCTGATATCACTAGGATGTGTTGCTGATATCACTAGGATGTGTCGCTGATATCACTAGGATGTGTTGCTGATATCACTAGGATGTGTTGCTGATATCACTAGGATGCACCTAGAAAGTGTTGCTTGATATCACTAGGATGTGTTGCTGATATCACTAGGATTAGTAAGTCTTACATAATAAAGGCCTCTACGTTTCTATGGGTGGATTTTCTCAAGTCACTTTGAATCAAGGTAAGACATGCCTCAGTATATACGTTTAGATATAAATACAATATAGACAGGTTTAGACAATTCCTGCCTCAAGTGGTGGGCGACGTGCTGATAGCCTGCCTACCGTTTTTGTATTCTTTTATTGAACTTTATT
>NW_019943176.1:202580-204919 GCF_002910315.2 Salvelinus sp. IW2-2015 | reverse complement strand
TGTTGCTGATATCACTAAGATGTTGTTGCTGATATCACTCAGGAGGTGTGTTGCTGATATCACTAGGATGTGTTGCTGATATCACTAGGATGTGTTGCTGATATCACTAAGATGTGTTTGCTGATATCACTAGGATGTTGTTGCTGATATCACAGGATGTGTTGCTGATATCACTAGGTGTGTTGCTGATATCACTAGGATGTGTTGCTGATATCACGGAGGTGTGTGCTGATATCAAGCTGGATGTGTTGCTGATATCACTACGGATGTGTTGCTGATATCACTAGGATGTGTTGCTGATATCACTAGATGTGTTGCTGATATCACTAGGATGTGTTGCTGCATATCACCAGGATGTGTTGCTGATATCACTAGGATGTGTTGCTGTTATCACTAGGATGTGTTGCTGATTATCACTAGGATGTGTTGCTGATATCACTAGGAGGGTTGCTGATATCACTAGATGTGTTGCTTGATATCACTACGATGTGTTGCTGATATCACTCCGATGTGTTGCTGATATCACTAGGATGTGTTGCTGATATCACTACGATGTGTTGCTGATATCACTAAGATGTGTCACTAGGATGTTGCTGATATCACTAGGATGTGTTGCTGATATCACTAGGGTGTGTTGCTGATATCACTAGGATGTGTTGCTGATATCACTAGGATGTGTTGCTGATATCACCAGGATGTGTTGCTGATATCACCAGGATGTGTTGCTGATATCACTAGGATGTGTTGCTGATATCACTAGGATGTGTTGCTGATATCACTAGGATGTGTTGCTGATATCACTAGGATGTGTTGCTGATATCACCAGGATGTGTTGCTGATATCACTAGGATGTGTTGATAATTTGACTGGGATGTTTCGCTGATATCACTAGATGTGTTGCTGATATCATTAGGATGTGTTGATAATTTAACTAGTCAGTTAAGAACAAAGTATTATTTACAATGACGGCCTACACCGGGCCAGACCCGGACGACGCCGGGCCAAACCCGGACGACGCTGGGCCTAACCCGGACGACGCTGGACCCTTGACTACAGCCTATGCATGACAAATGGGAGGAGCCCTTGACTACAGCCTATGCATGACAAATGGGAGGAGCCCTTGACTACAGCCAATGCATGACAAATGGGAGGAGCCCTTGACTACAGCCTATGCATGACAAATGGGAGGAGCCCTTGACTACAGCCTATGCATGACACATGGGAGGAGCCCTTGACTACAGCCTATGCATGACAAATGGGAGGAGCCCTTGACTACATCCTATGCATGACACATGGGAGGAGCCCTTCGATTACGAGGCGAGATTGAGAAATAAAAATAGCTGTCAAAGTTTTTTAACAAGTGATTGTGTTTAGAATTGTTGTTTGTTGCCAATGACTGGGCTTTAAAAAGCAAACTTCACCCCAGTCAGGAGCTAGTCTGACGCTGTCTGACAGAAGGTGGTAGACTATTCCTCTCCTCAAACTAGGCTCTCTCTCTCTCTGTATGCTGTGCACGTGTGATCAATAAGTACATGACGACTMACAAAAATACACACGCGCCAATTGAAACCCATTAAATTATGCAAATTCACCTATAGACCGATAAGCATGACCAGTCAAATGTATTTTCGGTGGCTATTTGATTAACCAATAACATTCCTAGTTATAATGCACTATAAGACTTGTCATAAGCATGCTTGAACTCTAACAATTAGAGCCAGATCAATATTGTTTTTATTTTATAGTCTATACAGATTCCGATTTTTTGGGGGCAAAACTTACTGATACCGATATATCGGTCTAATATAAGTTTTAAGCAGGAATGAAAAAGTTAACTTTTTACCAAACAGGGTTTTCATAAATTGCCATCCAAACCAATTGTCCAATACTACGCTTCAAAGTTTGATCTCTTACATTGTACATGCAGCATGAAATGAAACAATCATGAGAATGACAACATCATAAACATCAAGAGAATGAACACATCAAGGAATGAAATATGAGAATGAAACATCATGAGAATGAACATCAGAGAATGAACACATGAAGAATGAAAACATCATGAGAATGAAACATCATATCCAGAATGAAACATCAATGAGAAGAAACTCAGCAGATTAACACAGAGTGAAACATCATGAGAATGAAACATCATGAATAAACATCATGAGAACATATAAACACTATGAGAATTTAAACATCAAAGAAATGAAAATTCATGAGAATGAAACATAGAAGAGAATGAAACATCAAGAGAATGAAAAAATAATGAGAATGAAACATCATGAGAACTGAAAACAGATCAATGAGAATGAAACATCATGAAAGAAACATCAATC
>NW_019943176.1:194760-201022 GCF_002910315.2 Salvelinus sp. IW2-2015 | reverse complement strand
TTGATATCACCCATGATGTGTTTCTGATATCGACTATGGATGTTGTTGCTGGATTATATCACTAGGATGTGTGTGGGCTATACTCACATTAGGATGTGTGCTGATATCACTAGGATGTGTTGCTGATTATCACCAGGATGTGTTTGCTGATATCACTCAGAGATGATGTTGCTGATTATCACTAGGATGTGTTTGCTGATATCACTAGGATGTGTTGCTGATAGTCACTTAGTATTGGATGTGTTGCTGATATCACTGAGGATATGTATTGCTATTATCACTCAGGATGTGTTGCTGAATCACTAGGATGTGTTTGCTGATATCACTTAGGATTGTTGGCTGATATCACCAGGATGTGTTTGCTGTGTGTTGACTTGATATCACTGATGACTTATGATGTGTTGCTGATATCATTAAGGATGTGTGTGCTGGATATCACTTAGGATGTGTGTTGCTAATGTCAACTAGGATTGTGTTGCTGATATCACTAGATGTGTTGCTGATATCACTACTGATGTGTTGCTGATTATCACTATTAGGATGTTGTTGCTGATATCACTAGGATGGGTGTTGCTTGATCATCACTAGGATGTGTGCTTATAGTCACTAGGATGTGATGCTGATTATCTACTTTAGGATGTTGTGCTGATATCATAGATGTGTTGCTTGATATCACTAGATGTGTTGCTGATATCACTAGGATTGTGTTGTGTTATTTACTCAGTATCCCGGTGAGGATATATAGGTGTTTGTCTAGAGTTATATCACACGTAGATGAGTGTCTGATCCTGAATTTCTGCATCTAGAGATGTAACCTAGATTGTCTGATATCACTAGGATTTGATGCTATCAAAGAATGTGGTGTATCACTAGATGTATTCTGGATGATTATCATCAGATGGCTGATCCATGAAGATGTTTGCTATAGTTACTTATGTGTGCGATATATCACTACCAATGTTTGCCTTTATCACTAACAAATTGTTGCTAATTTTGACCTAGAATTTGTCCTTTGGCTTCTGACAAACGATATATAAGTTGATATAACACCAAAGAACAGGAGAGAAGATGAATACTGTTATAAATGACATATGAGGAAGTCTTATTACATCAATAAAGGCCTCACGTTTCTATGGTGTGATTTTCTCAAGTCTACTTTTAAGTTCAACGGTAAAGACATGCCCGTGGATTGATTATTAAGTCTTCAGACATATCCTGCCTCAATGTTGTGTGGGGCACGTGCTGATAGCCTGCTATCGCTACTTTTTGTATTTCTTTTATTGAAATCTTATTAACTAGTCAAGTTTAAGTAACAAAGTATTATTTTACATATGAACGGCCTTTAACCGTCAAAACCCGGACGACGCCTTGTGGCACTTCTTATTGATGGCTCCGGACGGACGCTGGGTGCCTAAACTCCGGACGACGGCCTACCCGACACGCTTGGGACAATTGTCGTCCGCCCTATGGATACTCCCAATGCGGAGCGGCTCCGGTTTGAACCAGCCGTTGGATTCGTACCAGGGTGTCTTTTGCTCGGTTGACGCCTCGCATGCACTGAGCTACAGTGTCATTTAGACCGTCTGCCGCAATCGAGATCCCTTGACTACAGCCTATGGCATGACACATGGGGAGCCTTGACTACAGCCTATGCATGACAAATGGGAGGAGCCCTTGACTACAGCCTATTCATGACAAATGGGAGGAGCCCTTGACTACAGCTATGCATGACACATGGGAGGAGCCCTTGACTACAGCCTATGCATGACAAATGATGGAGGAGCCTTGACTACACCTATGCATGACAAATGGGAGGAGCCCTTGACTACACCATGCATGACAATGGAGGACCCTTGACTACAGCCTATGCATGGCAATGGAGAGCCCTTGACTACATTCCTATTGCATGACATGGAGGAGCCTTCGATTACGAGCGCGAGATTGAGAAATAAAAATAAGCTGTCAAAGTTTTTTAACAAGTGATTGTGTTTATGAATTTTGTTTGTTGCCAATGACTGGGCTTTAAAAAGCAAACTTCACCCCAGTCAGGAGCTAGTCTGACGCTGTCTGACAGAAGGTGGTAGACTATTCCTCTCCTCAAACTAGGCTCTCTCTCTCTGTATGCTGTGCACGGTGTGATCAATAAGTACATGACGACTACAAAAATACACACGCGCCAATTGAAACCCATTAATTATGCAAATTAACCTATAGACCGATGAGCATGACCAGTCAAATGTATTTTCGGTGGCTATTTGATTAACCATAACATTCCTAGTTATAATGCACTATAAGACTTGTCATAAGCATGCTTGAACTCTAACAATTAGAGCCAGATCAATATTGTTTTTATGGGTCTGATACAGATTCCGATTTTTGGGGGCAAAAACTTACTGATCCCGATATATCGGTTATATAAGGTTTTTATAGCAGGAATGAAAAAGTTAAATTTTACCAAACAGGGTTTTCATAAATTGCCATCCAAACAGCAATTGTCCAAAACTACGCTTCAAATGTTTGATCTCTTACATTGTAACGGCAATAGATATACATCATGAGAATGAAAATCTATCATTGAGAATGAAACATCATGGATAACATCAAGAGAATGAAACATCAAAGAATGGAAACATCATGAGAATGAAACATTCATGAGAATGAAACATCATGAGGAATGAAACACTTCATGAAAATCCATAAATGAAAGCGATCAAAGAATGTAACACATCATCAGAATAAACATCATGTGAGAATGAAACATCAAGAGAATAAAAACATCATTCAGAATGAGAACATTTTTTCTATGAGAATGATTTTATTACATCATGAGAATAAACACTCATGCAGAATTATAACATCAAGACGGAATGAAACATCATGAGAATGAAACATGATAGAGAATGAATTATCTATTCAAGAGAATGTGAAACAATCATGAGAATGTAAACATCATTGAGAAATGAAACATCATGAGAATGAAAACACATTGAGAATTTGAAAACATCATTTTATGAGAATGAAACATCAATGAGAATGAAACTCATGCGAGGAATTTAAACATTCATGAGAATTTGAAACATCATATAATAAAACATCATAGAAATGAAACAGGTCATTTGTGATATGAAACATTCATTTGATACATAAACACTATGAGAATTTATTATCATGTCAAAGAGAATGAAAGCGATTCATGAGAATGAAACATGATTACGAGAATGAAACATGAAGAGAATGAATTACATCATTGAGAATTACTAACATCTTTTATAGTAATAAACATCATGCGAATAAACTATTCATGAAGAATGAAACATTAGAGAATGAAACATCTTAAGAGAATGAACTATCATCAGGAATTGAAGAACATCATTTGAGAATGAAACATCATGAAGTGAATGATAACATTTGCGGCATCAGCATGAAATCCATCACTTGAGAAATGGAAAACATCATCAGAATGAAATCATGCACGTATTATGAAAACATCGACGAGAATTGATATTATCATCAGAATGCAATTACAATCATGAGAATGAAACTATGAATGATGAATGGAAACATCATATGAGAATGAAACATTTCACGAGAATGAAACACCACGAGAATAATGTTCACAACATCTATGGGAGAATGAAACATCATGGAGAAATGAAACATCACGATGAATGAAACACTCTTACGAAGAATGATATATTTACACACAAGTAATGAAACATTCATGAGAATGAAAACATCTTTTATGAGAATTAAACATCACGAGAATGAAACACTCACGAGAATGAAAAACCTACGAGGGTTAGGAATGGATTATTAACATCATGAAGAATGAAACTTCACGTTGAGAATATAAAATCACGAGAAATGAAATCTTTATCACTGAGAATGAAACATTCACGAGAATTGAAACTAATCATAGAAAATGAATTGAGCATCATGGAGAATGACAATTATCAAGATTGAATGGAAACATTCGATGGAGAATGTTATGAACATTCATGAGAACTTGAAAACATCATGAGAATGAAAACATTGTGAATAAAATATTAATGAAGAGAATGGAACTAAAATGTAAACATCATGAGAATGAAAAACATCTTATGAGAATAGAACATCATGATCAAATGATTAACATCAGTGAGAATTGCCACAAGTGTTGCAGATAAAGCAAGTTGAGATGCACTTTTTTCCATCCTAGTTTAATGAGATGTGTTTGATTTGTTGGTGATTATTGTTTCCGATTTACTGATTACAGGCGAGAGGAGATGGAGAGAAGGATAGAGAAATGAGGAGAGATTAATAGGAGAAGAATCAAGTTAATATAAGTATTATATAGCTATATATATGAGAGAGAGAGAGAGATACGATGAGTGGGAGAGACGAAGATTGAGGAGAGAGATGGAGAGATGGAATGAGAGAGAGAGAGAGAGAGAGAGTAGATTTGTGGAGAAGAGAAAGTGTAGGAGAGAGACGAGAGCATTGGACATACCATAAGATCTGTCTAAAAATACTTGTAAATCAGGTTTATAGAACCCATTGCCCTCTATCTTCTTGTTTGTTTTTTGTTTTTGAGGTCTGGTTTCCACTCGACCAACCAAGAATTTACAAAATATGCGTTACAAAAACTATTTTCTCAGTGTATGATGTTAAACCCAAATAATGCGATATGCAGAGCAGAAATTAGGCAATCCCCACTAATATCAAAATCCAGAACAAAGGAAAAAGTTCTCCAAACCTTCCATATACAAAGCCCTCACCTTTAGTTGATTAACCTAGATGTTCTGCTGTCAGGATATGGATCAGCTGCCGTCTTACGGGTCCTACTTATCCGGAAAAACAGTTCTTCTGGACATCAGAACAGCGATCACTAACCATGATTTGGATAAAGATTCCTACTTCAATGAGTAGGCAGCTGTGGATGAAGTGCTCATACCGGACCAGGCCCTAAWCSCCGGGACTCAAAAGAGGAAGAARSGGCTSTAATAGAGGAAAAGGAGSGTTGCTCCCTGACGAGACGACGTYGGCGAGTAAATAAACCACCCTCCATTCTGTTGGCGAACCTRCAATCACTAGTGAACAGTGAACTGGAGGATAGGCATACCTTCATCCTGACCACACTGGGATATTCAGTAATACCGGTACTGAACACAAGGGGTGCTGTTTTCAAACCCCACTGATACTCTGAAATCCAAAGGTTAGCAATGCTAACAAGTACATGTAAAATCCCTTAGAGAATGCTAACTAAATGCTTATGAGCTAATTGCRAACATTTTGTACAGTTTCTGATCTAAACTATACAAGTATATAAGTAACTMAAAAATGCTACTCACAGTTTACTGTTTACCACATCAGTCACCGGCTTCATTAATAACTTAATCGACGACGTTGTCCTCACAGTGATCGTACGTACATATCCCAAACAGAAGCTATGGATTACAGGCAACATCCGCACTGAGCTAAAGGCTAGACCTGTCGCTTTCAAGGAGTGGGACACTAACCCGGATGTTTATAAGACATGCACAACATCAATACAGGACTAAGATCGAATCCTACYACACCGGCTCTGRCGCTCGTCGGATGTGGCAGGGCTTGCAAACTATCACGAATTACAAAGGGAAACCCAGCCGCGAGTTGCCAATGAACCATGCATGAGAGCACCAGCTGTTCTGGACGACTGTGTGATCTCGCTCACCGTAGACGATGTGAGTAAGACCTTTAACATTCACAAGGCCGCAGGGCGCATACTCAGAGCTAGGGCCATATAAAATCAGCGTTGAAGAAAATGTGGAAGGCATCACGGAACCGAGAAATTAAATGGAATTTATTTTATTTAACTTCTTCGAGATAGGGGGCAGTATTTTCACGTCCGGATGAAAAGCGTGCCCAAAGTAAACTGCCTGTTACTCAGGCCCAGAAGCTAGGATATGCATATGCATGGGTAAGCCCTAACATAAACCTAACCGTAAGCCCTAACCACCTAACAAGTAGCCCTAACCGCTAACCGTAGCCCTAACCGGTAGCCCATAAACGTAACCCTAACCGTAACCCTAACCGTAAGCCCTAACCGTAGCCCTAACCGTAAGCCCTAACCTACCTAACCAACCTAAACCGTAGCCCTAACCGTAGCCCTAACCGTAGCCCTAACCGTCCGCCCTAACCGTAGCCCTAACCGTAGCCTAACCGTAAACCGTAACCGTAGCCCTAACCATAAAGCCTAACCGTACCCTAACCGTAGCCCCTAACCGATAGCCCTAACATGAGC